>NW_001865077.1:17819-29039 GCF_000002865.3 Monosiga brevicollis MX1
AGAAAAGCCATGAGGAAAAACGGGGGAAGGTATTGACCTTGGCTTTTGCATCAGCGCCAAACTCCAACAGCATTTTCACCAACTTGACGCGGCTGCAGGCCAAGTATAGTGGCGTTATGCCAGTCTGCGGGTTGATGCAAGACCATGCGTCCAGTAATACAATCAGCCCTTATGTCCCCTCAGCACAATTGAATCAAGAGGAAGAGGAAGAGTAAACAGTCATTAAATAAGGTTAGGAAAAAGAGGTGCTCACCGCGGTTTTGGCGTCAGCATCAACGCCATGCTTCAGCAGTATCTCCACCACCTCCACGAGACCTTTATCGCAGGCATTGTGTAATGGTGTAAAACTGTGCGTGGAGTACATACAGGTGCATCAGCATGCGTTTCAGGTTACACCATGACTATCACCGTGAAGATCTGTCCACCACATTCGAAGCAAAAGTGACCCACTCGACACAATACTATCAAACGCCATACGTACCCAACCACCAGTGAAAGTGGCAGCGGAACGAATGCGTTGAGAATCCCAACTGTTCAGTAGCCGCAGCGCCTCTCGTGATCTACATGATTTACACGCCTCGTACAGCTGTTTTCCATCATCCGAACTCATGGCCATTGGTCTTCTTCCCCCTCTGCTATGAATCTCACTACTCAAACTCAAACACCAACCGATAGGGACCCCAAACACAAATATTAGTCTCATGTGCGCGAGTCAAAAAAAAGGGAGCGGGGCAGCCACAACGCTGCCTGTCGTCCTTGACAAGCCCGGAAAAAAAAAGAGTTGATCTTCTTCTCACCTCTGATTGATATGACGGTAGTTGCAGAACAAAGCAGGGTGCTCGCATGTAGGCAGGCACGTAAAGTGAGAGCACTGGTGCCAAGTGAAGAAAGAAAGAAAAATACAACGTGGTAACAGCGTCTTTATCCCACAGTTGACTCAAAAAAATGCATGACCGCCTTGCCAAAGAGTTGACCACTTTCTTCTCCGTAAAGAATTTTGTAACCTATATTTAGGCGATGCAATTTCGGTGGTCTCGCAGAAATGGCAAAAACGATCACGCACGCCGTCAAATGTGAACGGCGCAAGCCCCGCATCAGTATTCATTGTTGTGCCCTCAGGCAGCAGTAAGCGCGGGAGTGCCGTTGCACCATCCATGCTCTCTTGATTGTACCGTGTGTGTTGGCTTTTGAGCAGATGATGAGGGACGCTGCCACAGAGGACGTGGCATTGCCACATTATCAACGCAGAGGTTACAAGGCAACCATGTTGACCGTAAATACACTTGAGCCGCAACGACGCCGTGCTGTGATTTGAGGTTAATCCCACGCCTTGGCACACCGGTGTGCGCCTTCTGACATACCGGTGCATCGGTATCAGGCATTTTATGCGAGGTCTGAACATGGCTGCCAAGTTTGTTGCTCAAAAAGCGATTAATAGCTCGACCTTTTGCTTGCCCCGTTCTTCACGTTTCGCAATGTTGAGCAGCTTGTTCATTCGCTGCCGCCCTCATTTGCGTCATGCTAGTTCCTATCCTCATGGAGCTGCCCCTTTTCCTTTGCTGCCCTTGCAGTGGCCCAGCCACTGCCCAGCACCGCAGTGTCGAGGTTATATATTTTTTAAAAAATCAGCAGAACGTCCAGCACGGTCAAACTTGCCCTACAGATGGATCGAGTCAACTTGATTTGCTCCTCGTTCTACATCTCGCTCATCCCGTCTCCCGTCGAGGATTGAAGATGGCTTGAGGCAATTCCATCGTCCCTGGTTGTTGGTCTGCCAACAGTTCTCAAGACTCGAAAATGCCGTGTTACAAGCCTCGGCTGTTGCGGCTGTTACTCTTGAGTCACCGTGGTGGTAAGATGTATGTTCGAGTCGGACTCCGATCCTCGAAACCAGTCATTGCTCAAACGCGCCTGGCATACGGTGTTGTCCGAGCTTTCAGCGTCTTGATGACGAGTAAGAAGAGCAAGCTCGGCAGAGCTGAGTTTGGGAATCCGATCAAGCAATTTGTTGTTCTCATTGAGTGCGTTCTCTCGGGCACTGCGACGAATTTCAAGAAGCTCGCACACAACCTCCACGATCATGCCATGGCTCGTACACGCACGCTTCTCACTGCAGGTCTCTAGCCGGTTTGTCAAAGCTACGCGCTCATGTGCCAAAATAATCAGCCTGCCTTCAAAAAGTTGAATGCCTCGCTGTCTCCGCCGTTGCGCAGCCACAAGATCTACTCTGGTGATACCGTACAGCTCCAGAAGCCCGTTGGACCGATCAGGGCGCCCCCGGCACTGCACTCGTAGGGGGGTTGACTAGACTGCCAAGTTGTTGATGAGGACGGCCATCAACCCCTATATACTGTTGAACTTTAATGGATGTCATCGAGCCCGCCGTGAGCTGACGTAAGAGCTGGGATGCACGATCTGCCTTGGCTCGACGCTCGGCCTTTAGGCACAAATACCACTGTCAGCTGTATGCGAGGTTTCAGCACCAAAGAGCCACACAGTGAAGCGGTTCCCAACACCAAGGCGCACCGACATCCTTGGAAACCCCAGCTTCCATCATACCCGGGCGTTGCATTGCGTGGACATGCCTGATTACCCCGGCGATGCCGCATGCCGGCGGTCTGTCAGCAGAGGCGGGCTGACCCGAAATGGCAGCCATCAATCAGTGAAATCCGAGAAGATGAGCATTCAAAAGCTTTGCCTAAATCATAATTAATGGTGCAAAACTAGTATCTAACCTTTTATTTTCTGAAGATTGATCAACTGGCCACCAGGGCGCTGCCGTTTATCTTGCCAGACAGCTCCAGCCTATAACAGAGGGAAAAGTGAACGGGGAAAAATAAGGGCACAAAAATACCCTTGGTGGTAACTGACATGTGAACATCCTACATTAGCATGTTACGTAAGTCTGTCACCAAATTCATCGTTTCACATTATCGTTTTAGTTTGACACCCACTCAAAAAGATGATGACAATTGTCAACAGTGGAATACACAAACATCCGAAAGGACTCTATAGGCTCGTTGGTCTGATGCAATGGCTGCTCCGGCGACGTCCATCCGATGATTGGCGTGGTTGTCAAAAATCTTGCCCAAAACGGCCATGGCGTCGCCACCCTTGAGCATCGCGCGCCTTTGCATTGTTGTGGAGTGTGCCCTCTTGGTCCACCGCGACCGGCGGCTTCCGATCTGCCGCACAGGCACACGGCCTTGCCCCGCCTGTATTTTTGTATGCGTTGACAGATAATTTTTGGCCAGAAATCAATTCAAACGATCAACCAACGAATGGACTGGACCGACGACCGCCGACGCCACGGCAACGCGTTGTTTGCTCGGCTGACACTTTTCTTGCCGACACGGAGATCGGCAACATGGGCTGCTACCAGAGCTGCGCGAAGCACACGGGGCCCACAAGTTAGCCAACCCTGCGCGCTCCCTCCCTCCCCCTCCTCTCGGCCTTTGCCCCTCCTGTGTGGGCCCACCTGTCTACCGCCCTCTTCTGTCTCATACTGCTGCCCGCCCCCTATCCCCCTTGTCCACCTTGCCCTCTCGCTGCCGTGCGGCATCCTTCTTTCACCGCCTGCTTGGCCGCAGATGCCGAGCGCGCCCTGCTCGGGGTGAACGCCGCCTTCCTCGAAAACCTTAAGTTACGACTGCACAGGAAGTTTGGTCGGGCATATCTCGACCTCACCACCACGGAGATCTGCACTCAATACGTCATGCCCCTCACCGAAGCCCGCGCCTGCGCCTGGGTCGATCTCCTGCTCAAGGATCCGGTAGATAAGTTCAACCTCGCTCCGGCCACCGTCTTTGTTTCCCACGCCTGGAAGTACAGCTTTGCCACCACAGTCGATACCATCCTGCGCCACGAGTTCCGGGAAGCGCCCGGCGCTTACTATTGGATCGACCTCATCCCCAACAACCAGCACATCGCCACCAATCTCCCCTACGAATGGTGCGTTGGCGGTGAATGGAGGCTGCAAGAAATGGACGTGCCTGGAGGTGCCCGTGATCCCTCGCCTCGCTCTTTGTTTCTCTCTCTCTCTCTCTCTCTTTTTTTTTTTTTTTTTTTTTTTCCTTCTTCTTTCCTTTACTTTTTTTCTTGCTGACCGTCCTCCCACCGCAGGTGGTGCAACACGTTCCAGGAGAACATCAAGCGCATCGGCCGGGTGCTGCTAGTGATGAGCCCCTGGCGCGACCCGATTCCCATGACGCGTGCGTGGTGTCTGTTTGAGATGATGAACGCCCTCCACGGCAAGGTGCAGCTCGACATTCGGCTGCCCGAGGCCGAGGTTGATGGTTTTGTGGAGGCCCTGGCCGACAACCACAACGAGGTCATGGACATGCTGGTGCGCGTGGAGGCACAAAAGGCCGAGGCGTTCAAGGCAAGCGACAGGGACATGATCTTCAAAACAGTGGAGGAGACGGTCGGCTTTCCCGAGCTCAACACCAAGATCAAAGCGCAGCTGCGCGCCTGGTGCCTGGAGCAGGCGCTGGTGGCCGTCAGGAACCGTGAATCTGAGGACGGCAAGAGCATGAAGTTTGCCCATTTTTGCAATCAGGTTGGGCTCGTGCTGTCAGCCTTTGGCGAGTTGGACAAAGCCCTCGAAATTTCAATCAAGGCCCTGGAGATTTGCTTGGCCACACGGGGCGAGGAGCACATTCACACTGCCACCATGTACAACAGAGTTGGCGTTATCTACCGACAACAGCATGAATACGAGCAAGCATTGGAGTACCACGACAAGGCGCTGAAGATTACGTTGAATTCGCAGGGCGAAGAGCACCTCAGCACGGCCTCCACCTACAACAACATGGCCCTCGTCCACAACAACCTCAAGCAATATGAGTCGGCGCTCGAGTATTACGACAAGGCCTTGAAGATTATGTTGGCAACGCTGGGCGAGGAGGACGAGAACACGGCCGGCGCCTACAACAACATAGCCACCGTCCTCAAGAGCCAGAGGGAATACGTGAAGGCGACTGCGTACTACAGCAAGGCGCTGAAGATTTTGCTCCTGAAGATGGGCGAGAAGCACCCGAGCACAGCTGCCGCCTACAACAACATGGCCATCATGTACAAAAAGCAGGGCCAGTATGAGCAAGCGCTTGAGCATTACGACAAGGCCTCGATCATTTGGACGGCAGTGTTGGGCGAGGAGCATCCCCGCACGGTGTCTGCCGTCTGCAACCAGGCCATGGCCTACCAGAGCCAGGGCCAGCAGGAGCAAGCCCTCGAGCACTACCGCAAGGCCTTGAGGATTCGAAAGCGGACGCTGGGCATGGAACATGCAGACACGCGGCGTGTTCAAAAGGCCATCGACAAGCTCGAAGCTTCTTCCTAGGGCGAGGGCGTGTGTGTGTGTGTGTGTGTGTGTGTGTGTGTGTATGGAGCTCTCTTTCCCCCAAACCCGTCCCCCCCCGCCCCTCGGTCCGTGACCGGTAATTGCCACATAGGCGTGGTGGGTGCCGTGAAGTTCGTCTGAAACGAATTGAGCTTGATGCTGCAACGGGTCTGTGAATACTCACTAACGGAGCCTTGATCTTATCTGATATTTTCGGCTCTTGTCTGCTTGCAAGTTCATTGATCGGTTCGGTGGTATTGGACTGTTCTACTTCAGCTGTTTGGTAAAGCCCACCCTACCCGTTGATTTCATTTTGCATAGCAATCGACAAGCCACCTTAAAGCGCCACAAATTTTAATTTGTAAAAAAGTGTCAAGGTGCAGCTACAGAGGCGGACGTTAGGGCGCCCACGCGGTCACTAAGCGTTTGTAGGTCTTGGATATTGAACAATTGAGGATTCAAGCGCCAGCCGACGCTACAGAGAACAGCAGCAGCGCACCGCCAGCGTTTGACCTGCTGCGCATGAATCAAGTCTCGGACTGGCGCCACGTTGAAATCCAATGAGAACCAGACAATGCGGACAATGACATGTGAATCAAGTTTGCACCTTCGGAATTTGAAGTTCGATAGGAGCAAAGGGTTTGGGTTGCGCCCAACAGCTCTGTAATCAGCTACAACGTGAAACAGATTCACCGGTAAGCAAGCTTGCCTCTGCAAACAGTACTGAAAATACAATAAGAAAGCCCACCTCCAGCTTGATGCGACTCCTGCTCAGGAGCAGATCCAAGGGCCGTGCACCCGTCTGTCACAGCAGGTCATCAGGTGTCAATCGCAGGTGCAGGAGAACAGCGGAAAAGCACGGCATCGCGGTGAAAAGCTTACACAATCTCTTGCGTCCGGGTCGGCACCGTGACTTAAGAGCTGCTGGGCAACCTTCTGGCGGGCAGAGAAGGCGGTGCAGGCTGCATGGAGCGGCGTTTGGCCTTCCTATATAATAACCAGTGTTCGGGAACATGAGGAACACGTCATTTCGAAGGGAAGAGACAACAGAATACCATCAATGTTATACGGCAACGAGCTCAACTAACGTGATTGGTGGTGTTGGGGTCGACATTGTGACTCAACAAACGTTGTACCGCATTCATGCTACCACTTTGGCAGGCGACATGTAATGCTGTTGCCCCATCCTAGCCGCAAAAACAGATCCATCAGACAGAGACAGGCACAAGCAACCAACTGGACTTTTCCAACACCAGGGGACAGGCAAGAAGCTTCTTACATGATTCCTCGCGTTGGCGTCTGCACCATGACTTAGAAGGATTGAAACGATCTCAGCGTGATCATCGTCACAGGCGAGGTGTAGTGGTGTGTTTCCGTCCTGCCGAGGAATTTGCCGGTCAGCAGCGTCAGTGTTGGGGCACGACGGACAAGCAGCGCAGCACAGAGGGTCCGGATGACCCAGCGAAATCCAGAATGTGTTTTGCCCGAGCAAGAAGATGCGACACAAGAGTCATTGCCAGGTAGAATCACAAACCAAATCCTTGACTTCAACATCGGCGTGGTGCTCCAGAAGCAGCTGCACGACGCGCACACGGTTGCCTTGGCAGGCATTGTGCAGCGGTGCGCAGCCATTCTATTTTTTATTTTGTTTGAGGAGGTGGGTGGGAAGAGGGGGGGGGAGGCGTGGTTTGTGCATGTCGAATATGTCACTTGGGTTGCGGTCATGAAACATTGGATAGCAAGCTCGCTCAGCTTCAATGATGACATGTAGACCAACACACCAGGTCCTTTGTGTTCAGCTCCACGCCGTGCTTCAACAAGAGTTCTGCCACGCCAGCGTGGCCGCGGTGACAGGCCTTTTGAAGGGGTGTTCCACCACTCTACGCCACACCAAGGCACATTTTCAGTCCAAACAGCCGTTGTGCCAAATGGCAGCGAGCCATGGGCAGCGGCATGGGGTTAAAAAAACAAAGTCAAGGAAAAAAATGAAGCGTGCAAGAACGCTTCCCGGCGGAGCTTTGGTTTCAAACACAAATACACAGGGAGGGGGGTCTGCATGGAAGGGGCGCACATTGATTTTGGCTTCGACGTTGACGTGGTGTTCCAGAAGTATCTCGACGACTTTGACGTGTCCATTTTCACAGGCCTTGTGGAGCGGCGTCCAGCCGTCCTGGTGGTATGGAAAAATTTGGGCCCACGGCGAGGATAAGCTTAGATCAGGTGCTCAGCATAGGCAGGCTGAGAGCCATTCGGGGCAGGTGCACCTTGTTTCGCGCCGTGGCGTTGATGCATTGGCTCAGCAAGCCTTGTACCACGTCTATGCGGCCGCCAACGCAGGCCAGATGCAAAGCTCCATTGCCGTTCTGATTGGGCGTTCCACCACATCAGAAACAAAGACATCAGAAACCAATAACGCACCGTTCTAGCCTTTCAAGATCACCCCAGAAGAATCATGCAACCAACCCAATCTGTAAAGGAGGCGGCCGCACGAAGACGCGACTGATCCCAGTCCTCCAGCAGCCCCAAGGCCTCGCCCGAATCCGCAGCGCCGCACGCCCGCCACAGCCGTTCCCCGTCGTCCTCTTCGCTGCTCATCATGAACTTGCCCTCAAAATTGAAAATGATGACAATTCCATCGCAACAAATTAGATAATGAAGTAAAATACACACTTGTTGCAGGTATTATTTTTGATGACAATACTTAAAGGTATGCCCCACGATAAATTCATAATGTCAGATAAAGATATCGTACAGAAGATTCATGTATGTGTTGAATTCACAATTTTTGATGTGCTTGCTTGCTTGATATGGAAGATCAAGCGCTGGAACGATGGCCTGCAGCTGTGACTGTGGGGCCTCATCGCCACGCGTACGCCGATCGTGCACAAACGCCGTGTGGAAGAACAATCAAAGGTCCACCGCTCAAGTGCTATGCTCGGCGCGAATTTCTGTCCTCTTGGCCAGTGCCCAATCGAGGTTGAGAAGGCGAGCGTGGGCATGTTGGGCCGTGTATTCCACAGAGCCTGCCACCTCATCAAAGACGTCTGCCATCAAGCGAAGGGCGTCGGCACGGGATTCTTGTCGGCTGTCATCTTCTGTCAGGATCTGTTTGATAACTTTGTGCAAGAGCTCAGCCATGTCGGACGTAACGTCATACCATAAAACGTTGACGATGGCCTCGCGTGCTTGGGCGTCCAGCTGTTCTCGCTCTTCATCGTCCAGGAGTGGCTCGTCGAGCGAATCCTGCGCCTGCCAACTCGCCGAATCGCTCGGGGCGCGAGTGAGAGCAGTGTTGGTACCATCCGGGTGACTAGCGACCGCGGCCGTGGCGGCGTTTTGTCGAGTGTCAGCATCCACTGGCAGGTGATAGAAAACCTCGACAAAATCATCCTCTTGATCCTCATCAACCTCGTCACGGTCGTCCCCATCCAGCCTTAGCTTGCGCGTGTGAATGCGTTGGGCGTACTCGCGCCCTCGCTGGCGAAGAATCAGCGTTCTCTCTCTGTGCTCATTGAAGGCGACCAAAGACTCAAGGGCCTTCTCCGAGTCGCATTCACGGGCTCTCGCTGCAAAGTAATTGCCGAGCTTGGCACGCCAGGCTGATGGGCTGAGACCACTGGCCTCGGCACCAGATCGGTAGATGGAAGCAAGAAGCTGAAGCAGTGGTGGGCCATACGGGGCTTGCACCAAGTGCCTTGCATCGGCCAGCACTGCCTCTCGCGCATCAGTTCGGGGCGCACTTTCAGATCCCTCTGTCTTTTCAAGGGTCTGCAGCTCGACGAGCTTATCGAGGCGATTCAGTAGGCGTTGCTTCACATCTAACGTGCGTTCCATTAGAGCGACCTCGACTTCCCATTGGGGGCAAGGACTCGATCGTGCCTGGTCCACAAGAAGAAACATCGGGGCGCCACAATGCTCTGCAAACAAATGTAGCCCGAAGATGTCAACGACAACACGGCTGGCGTCAATCACGCACTCGGACTGTGCCTGCCGAAGCGTCTCCTCCGGCTGATCGTAGGCCTGTCGCAGAACGGGATCAGTGAGGATTTGATGGGCAAGATCCAGTGCCTCCCGCTCTTGCGGTTGCCCCTCGACATCTTGTAGGCACCGGTTGTATGCACACTCTATTTCGGCTGCGGTGGCATCAGATGCCACCCCCAAGCGCCGATGCAGACCACAATGGTCTTCTGGCGCTCGGTCGCCATCATGCGCCGATTTGCAAAGATTTTCCAGGGCCTCGCGGGCATTGCGATTTCGTTCATAGGGTGCAGCACGTTTTCGAATAGCGGTTGCATGGAGCTTGTGTCTCATCAGTGTGGCGAGAGAAAACGCCAGCAAGGCGGTGCCTGGGTACTCGACTGCAAGGCATAAGAGATATGCCTGAGTGAAAGCCTGCGGCGCGAGAACAGACAATATAGGTAGAAGCATTCTTGCTTTGACGCCACACGGAGCTTTGGCGTTTTCTTTGTTGTATGTCAACGAGCGACGGCACCTTGTTGCACGAGCCCGGCAGCGTCGACAGAGAAACGGGAGCAAGGTAAAACAAAGGGACAAGGGCCAAAAAAAATGCTTCAAGGGACCTTGCCGGCGAACGTGCAACAAAAGTGCTTGTGACTGTGTCTACATGAGAACAAGCGAGCACTATTACAAGCAAACCCAGGCCTTGGCGTCATCTGCTTGTATGACATTGATCGAGTTGTAGTTTTGAGTTCGTCATCATCAAAAAAAGAATGGCATGTGTCTCTCTGCCTGGTGTCTTTGTGCCTCGGTCTCTGTGTTACTTAGGTCTCTGTGTTGGTCTCAGTGCCTTAGTCTCTATGCCTCAGTCTCTGTGTCTCAGGCTCTGTGTCTCGCTCGGTCTCTGTCTGTCGATCTCTCCAGGCTGCCTCGGTCATTTTGCACTCGCTGTTCACGGTGAGTCGACGCGTTACCATCTGCACAAGGCCGCGCCAGGGTGACTTGGTTCTGCGTCTCTGTGTGTGCATGCACGCCGGGGCTGAATGTCCGGATGCCTTGAGCCGATTGCACATAATCCGACGCGAATATGCCCCGAGCATAGCTTGACTCATCTCTAAAGCGCTGATTCATTCGATGCACATCTCTCTTATTACCTTTATTTTAACGTTTAAAAAATGATTTCCGTAGGCACTTCTCTACATTTATACTCGCTTGCGAACATCTCTCTCACTCCGAGTTGTATCCAAAAAAAAAACCCCCACAACATCCCATTGTGTGATACAAAGTTCAATGTTCGTACCTCTCTCTCTCAAACTCTCTCTCTCTCAAACTCTCTCAAACTCTCTCAAACTCTCTCAAACTCTCTCAAACTCTCTCAAACTCTCTCAAACTCTCTCAAACTCTCTCAAACTCTCTCAAACTCTTTCTCTCTCTCTCTCTCTCTCTCTCTCCCTGCTCAAAAGTTCGTGCGACTGATCCACCTGTGATGATGTTGCTACGAACCTTCACACCTCTAAAATACTTTCACGAATCGATCAAACCTCTCGAAATAGCACCAAACTGTCCGCTACCCTGCAGTGAAATTGAAGCAACTCTCTACGTATCAGACCAAATTAGAAAGAGTCTCTAATCTCGCTTCGCGTTGACGAACCCTTCTCTTTTCTAGGACCACAGTCTCTTCACATTCTCTGACTTTGTCGCAACAGGACAAATGTCCCGTCCAACACTTATTTTAATACGCTAAATTGGAATTAGTTGAAGGTTTCATAACATGATCAGAGTGACTTTGTGCGGTAAAGAGTTAGCTTCTCAACGACGTTGTCAAAAACTGGACATTTGCTGGCGCCATCTCTGTCTCTTTGTCTCTCTCTCTCTCTCTCTCTCTCTCTCTCTCTCTCTCTCTCTCTCTCTCTCTCTCTCTC
>NW_001865077.1:29386-46900 GCF_000002865.3 Monosiga brevicollis MX1
TCGTGTGGTGTCGTGCGATCCGGTGAGTGGCGCGCTTCGACGTTGGAACTCACGTGCCGTGCGCGCGCTCTCGTTCTGCTGACTCACGACGCCTGGGGTTCCTTTTGCTCCGGCTGGTCCTTGAAATTTGGCAGTAGAGATGGCACGAGCAAGCCTGCTGTGGCTTCTGGTGGTCGGGGTCACCGTCGTCGCTGCCACTGGTGAACCAGGCATCACCACGAACGATGGAGCCATGATCATTGAGGCCGATGCCGTGACCGTCACCACTCCCAATGGCGACTACACCATTGGTCATGCCGATGCTCAGGTTCCACTTTCCTCCCATCCGCCTCCCCCACCCCCATTCCAGCCTCCTCTCCTTCTTAATTTGTATTCCTGAAGAAGAACAAAATGCCCTTGTTCCCTTTCCGATCCCCCAAATACTGCCCGATTCCTTCCTCACCTTTTGTGCGACTGGTCCACAGGCCGAAGCGGCTCACGAACGCATCGATGCCGTCAACGCTTCGCTGAAACGGGCCGAGCAAGTCGCCGAGGAAAGCAACCTTCGGCTAGAGGCCACTAGGGCCGACCTTCAAAAGGTCAACGCCTCCGCTCTTGCCAATTCAGCCGTCAATGGCCAATTGGCCAGTTCCGTTGATGCCCTCAACGCCTCCCTAGAAGCCCTGGTGCACTCCGCCGGCACGACCAGCCAGGCTCTGTCCGATCGTCTTGACGCTGTCAACGCGTCGCTAAAGCGGGCCGAGGAGACCGCCGAGGAACGCAACCTTCGGCTCGAGGCCATCATGGCCGACCTTCAAGAGGTCAACGCCTCCTCCCTTGCCAATTCAGCCGTCAATGGCCAGCTGGCCAGTTCCGTTGATGCCCTCAACACCTCGCTGGAAGCCCTTGTCCACTCCGCTGCCATGACCAATCAGACCCTGTCCAATCGCCTCGATGCCGTCAACGCAGATATTCACGCCCTTGTTCGTTCCTGCTTTTTTTTTTTTTTTTTTTTTTTTGCCTTCTCCCTCGGTCCCTCCCGACTTGTTGCACGTTGAACTTTGAATGTCGCTCTCTCCGGAGCTCACGCCCATTCCTCCTCCTTTCCTCAACTTTCCTATGCCCGCTAGAATGCCACCACCGATCGCATGGCCCAATGTGCGCGCAGCGACGGCATGTGCGTTGCCCGCCAAGCTGCTCGCTGCTGCTCCCCACGCTCCACAAATTTCCGTCTTTGACAGAGACCTGCCCAGCCTCATCCATGCCGTGTTGTCATCGCAGCTACAACGCCGATACAGACGACTGCGTTATCTTGAAGCGCAGAGAGGCTGATGCGAGCACCGCCCCATTCACGCGCCATCGGTGCCAAGTCCCGGAATGGAATGAAATCACACAAACAGGCACCATGTCGTACACATTTACACCCTATGACTGTGGAGGGGTTTTGCCCATGGGTGATTGCGATGGCATGATGAAGCGCAACAAACATTGCGGCTCGGACGAGGATTTCCGAATTAATCTGTGTGTTTTCGCGCCTCGCCCCATTTGCTTGCCACCTGACTCCCCCGTCCTCCTTGTCGGGCTGATCAACTGCCTGCCTGACCCGCCTTCCCCCTGCCACAGACCAACGCCGACAGCAGGTCCATCGATGGTAGTAAGTCACGGATCCGCCTCCGACCCCTAGTTCCTGGTATCAAGCAACTTTACCTTTGCCAACATTTTCCTCGCCTTTCTCATGATCATTGCTTTCCGTTTTCCACAAAACCTCGTGCGCACAGTGGTGGGTGGGCTCGGCTTGCGGTGCACCATCGATTGAAGGTATGGCAAAGCAGATGCTTGCGCATGGTTCACAACGCAAACTATTGCGTCCCCTGGTCATCGCTCCCTCCTCCTAACTCGCCGTGTCTGACCCTTTCTCCTCTGGAACCCAGTCATCTTCTATTGCTACAACAACGTACCAGCGCCAGCAACGGCCTACGGCGTGGCCAATCGTCTCGAGAACGAGTACTTTACACGCACGCTTTGTCATGTCCCAGCTGGCTACGACTCTTCAAGTGACACCCATGACTACACTTTCACCGCAAGCGATTGCCGCGGCGTCTACCCGACCGGCGACTGTGACGGCTTTTTGGTCAGAGCAAGTCAATCTGGCTCAGATCAAGACTTTCAAGTATGGTACCGCGCCCGATAGCTTGCCCTGCATCATGCTCAAACCCTCAATAATGTTTCCAAATTAGGTCTTTACTCCCGCCACCTCAGGCAACAATCAACCCAGAGTCTCTTGGTACACAGGTGGCTCATCATCTAACCCGCCCGACGTTTCGGCACTCTACTATTGCTACAAGAAGTCGCCCCCGTGGGAGCGTGTAAACTGCAGGGTCACCAACCTTCCACGCACGGAGTCATCAAACAGCAAATCCTGTAAGAGCAACGCCTTGTCTCTACATTTATGTTAACTTTTGCTAGCTCGGAATCTCAAGCCTGAACACGACATCTGGCCGACCTTAGACACGTTTACAGCCGCTGACTGTGGTGGCAGTCTACCCCAGGGCACCAACTGTGATTCTTTCTTGGTGGAAGCAGCTCAGGTACGGTTCATTCAAGTTGGAACGAGTGCAGACAGTGTGTCATGTGCCTATTGTACTCACTTTTTTTTTTCTGCGGATAGAATGGTCCCGATGAGGATTGGGGAGTCGCTGGCCCCGAAGACGGTGTGGCCCCCACTCTCACCTGGTACAATACATTACACAACTACGCCCTCTCGGCTTCAGTCAATGTGTACTGCTATGACAATCTAGTTGCTTGAGGGCACTGTTCCACCCTGCAAGCAGCTGTGCAGACCCCTTTTGATTTCAAAGCAGAGCAACCCGCCCCAGTCGGTTGACCAAGACTTAGTTATATTTCCCCTTGATGGTGTGGCCCTGTCGATGGCTATTTTCAATTTACAAGTTGAGAGAGCTGGATTGGTATGCAAGGCACAATTTTGCGTAAATTTCCGCGTTAAACAAAAGAATTTGCTCATGCATGTGAAGAGGAAGCACAACACAATCGGGTACAAGTATGTACATGAATCCATTTGGAGGTCCGTCGCTAGCGTTGCAAAGGAGTCACAATGTGGTGCGCCAAGCGGCTTTTCCGTGGCGTTTTAAATGTATGAGGAGTTTGCATCGTCATCCTCGGCTACGTCCAAACCAGCTGTAGCGTAGGTGGGGTTTGCATAGCTTGTGTGTTTGCTCGCTTGCGGTTTCTCCAACACTGTGTGGGCACTCGCGCGACGATGGCGAATGTACACGACTACAATCACCACAAGAACCACAATGACGATGACAACTCCAACAGCAATGCCTACGCTACTGCCGCCTCCACCACCCCCACTCTGATCGGCGCCGGCACCACCAGCCTTTGTTGATGATGGATTGGGGAACAAAGTTGAGTCAGGCTGCTGAATTGTACCATCACGCAGAGTTGTCATCGAGTTGATCGTGCTTGAAGCAGATGGCGAAACGCTTGATCCGTCACTCGATGTGGTTGTTGGATTTGAGGTGGTCGAGGTTGCATTACTAGCAATTTCCACCGGGTCGGGCGCCAGCTGGGCCTCGTAATCAAAGACTCGCGGCGAGAGATTGTTGTCCGAGTCCACCACATACAGTGTACTCGTGGTCACGCCGGCATCGTTGCGGCGACGCCGCTGAAAGTGATCCGTCACATGAATAACCCAGAAGCTCGAGACGGGCAAATCGACACGTGTTCCATCAACGCTGCGCGACACGCGGGTGGCCTTGAATCGACCCGGCAGCACAACCTGGGTCAAGCGGGGGCCCGTGACAAGGGTCTGTGATGCAAAGGTACCCACGCGCGACGAGGCGTTAAAAACCATCTCCACCTCGCCCGTGGGATTGGCCAATGGGATGACGGAACGTGGCTCCCAGCTGTGAATGAGGCAAAACAGACCACTGATGCTCGGCGAGCGGACCACAAAATCAAAGCCGCTGCTGACCGCAGCCATGTGCAACAGTTTGTACGCGCTCACAGACTCGACGAGAGCCAGCTCGGGCTTGCCAAGCACGTTGCTGTACTTCATGTCAACCTCGAATTTGGTAAAGCGACCCTGAAGTGTGGTCATGACCTCCCATGCCACGACCTTGCTAGTATCGGGCGCCAAACTGCCCACGTCCACGTCCTCGAGTTGCGGCGGGGTGACAGGCACACCATTCAAGCTTGTGCTCTGAAGCTCAAACCCGACAAGTAAGCCTTTTTCATTCTCCGTGATCTGAGGCTGCTGGGAGGACACCGATAGTCCTATAGCGGTGCCGTTGCCGTGGTTGTGCACCACAACGGCCAAGGTCGCCGGCTGGGCTGCTTCCTTCACGTCAGTGAAAGGATCGTCAGAGACAACGTACTCCTGCAAAAAGTAATGCACCGTCATCCGAGGATCAGGCTGCACCACGATCGTGTCAGGAAAAAGTTCCACCTCGACCCGAATGCCATTAATCGTGTAATACAACATCCCACCGACGTAATACTCCTCCATGGAGGGCGAGGGCGCAGCCAGCCGATTGGGAATCATCAGCCACGTGGCAGTGCCTACGCCAGTGCTTGGCAAGTCTGCCCCTTGCCCAGCCATGGGTTGCAAATCACCCAGGTAGCTGACGTTGCCAATCTCAAAGACGTGCAGTGCCACAGCACCGGTGGCAACATGCGTGATCACAAACTGCACGCTAATGTTCGTCAAAGGTTCAGCATCTTCATTGGAAATTTGAAGGCGAGCTTCAAACGCCGAGCGGGTCAGAACCAGCTCCTGCTCAATCATGATGGTGACCTTGGCACAGACGCCAGCTTTACGCGCCGCCGCGTCTCGCGCCACTCGAAACGACTCGACCGCGCCGTGATATGCGCTTAGAATATCAGGGTACCCCAGCATGCGCGCCGATGATGAGTCGCTTCGCAACTGCTCAAACCGATGTTCAATCTCCGTGAGATTGAAAAGCGACTCCTCTGCAATGTCAAGACTCCCAGCAATCCAGGCAGCTGCGGTAGCGTTGTACTTCTCATACCATGCGCGCGCCTTGCTAGCATTCACATCAGCTGGCAGGGCCGTCATCAGGCTTTGAAGCTCGCTTTCAGACACAAGAGCCCCCATGTCTCCACTCTCTGCCAAGGCAGGCATAAAGTGTGTCGCTTGAAATGATGGGTCGTAGCTGAAGGCCAATGTGTCGTTGCCGGCGCCAAAGACGGCATGCAGGAAGAGCGCGTAGTTCTCCAACCACTGAGCAGCCTGGTAAGCTGTCTCAGCCGCAAGATCTTCGTCCGCATCTCGACGCACCACCTCCCAAAATGATGGCGTCATGTCACGACGCCGACGCAAGCCTCCAGCACTGATTGTTGAGCCAATGGTTGCCATGCAAATGGCTCCAGCAAAAGCAGCCTCCGCCACTACATGCGATGCAGCACCTGATGGTTAGCTAAAATATGCAATCAATGTCCCACCCTCTTTCTTGCCCAAAAGCCCTTGGTAAACGGCCGGCACAATTCCCCGCCCTCAAATTTCCTCTTTTTGCATGCTCTCCCCTGTCTCCAATATCTCTCTACTTAACTTTGTGGCAGCGAGTTGACTTACAACGACCATAGGGGCCGGTACAACCAAGGACAATATTGCCGGCGCATTGAATAATGCCAAGAGCGTTGGCATCACAGAATGGAACGTTGAGAAGAGCACCCGGGCAGCCACCAATGAGGCAGTCAATCAAGGCACGTGGGATGCGCTTGGCCATGTCCTTGGCATTTTGGCACTTTAAACTCAGCGCCGCAGCCGCTGCAGATCCGAGGCATGTATTGCCCATACAGTTGGCCACAACGTCGCCCATTGAGCAAAAGTCGCCACAGCCGCCCCCAATCGTATTACCTACACCAGTGACCCGGCCGCCGCCGTTCCCAGCGGTACGAGCCACGGATCGAGCTCCTCCACAAAAGCTTGGGCGAACGCTGCCGACTCTGCCCTGCCGAAGCTCGATGGTCGTGCCTCGAGTTTCCGTGCCACGACATTGAAAGGAGTAAGTGAAGAGGCCAGCTCTTCCACCACAGATGAATCGGTCCTCTTCACCGGGGCCACCTGAGCCACCGCCGCCCCCGTCGTTCCCTCCGTTGTCACCGCCATTGTCACCGCCATTATTTCCCCCGTTACCGCCAGGCCCGTCGTCATCGTTGCTGCCACCACCACCATTGCCGTCGTCGTCATCAGAGGGATTGGAGATGGTGGTATTGTCATCATCATCGTAGAGGCCGTTGTCGCCATCTGCGAAGCTAGCCACTCGGTCATCGCTTTCATCGTCATCGTTGTCAGCTCGTCGCATGCGGGCCGTGCTGGCGTTGCCATCTGATACAATCACCTCGTAGGAGTAGATGATGGTGGTCTGCGCTGGTAGGCGATTCACGGGCTCGTAGAGGGGTATAAGCTGCACGTTTGGATGCACGCTTGGCAAGGATAGGCGAGGCTCGTCGGCTGCAATCAGACCGTGGTTGGTAATGATAAAGTCAATCTGCTCAATGTCTCCATATGCCAAGCGGTCCACGTCCACGAAAATGGGGTCGATGGTCACCACAGGCACGGGAACGCGCGTCTCAAAGACGGCTTCAAGCGTGAAGCTATACTCGTCGTCAATCTGAGTCGGGCTGACTGACCAGATGTAGCTGACGGTCTTGCGAGCTAAAAACAAAGGTGTCAACCCCAAATTGTCGTTGACACGAATCACAGCAGAGTCAACGTCATGACCCAAGGCTTGCGCGCTGACTTGATACGTGCCCTCGGGCACATTGCGAAATATGACGGTGCCATTGGGACCGGTCGTCAGCACTCGACTGAAGGCTCGACTTTGCCCCACCAGGCGCACCACTGCATCTGACACGTTTGGCGCACCTTCTGCAAAAAATGTATACTCATCCTCCACGACGATGGCGACGTCAAAGGTCGCAGTGC
Organism: Monosiga brevicollis MX1; assembly: GCF_000002865.3. NCBI lineage: Eukaryota > Choanoflagellata > Craspedida > Salpingoecidae > Monosiga > Monosiga brevicollis. The sequence continues at coordinate 36,339 of NW_001865077.1, forward strand.
TGGCTACCACGTAGTCGATCTGTACTTGAACAGAGTTCAGGAATGTGCTTGTGGCGGCGGATCGCACGACCACGGTGGCCGTGTCGCGTTGGAGGGTGGCATCCGCCTGCGGCGTGAACACCAGACCAATTTGCAGACTCGTATTTGCCGCGAGGCTGGGGATGGTGGCCGTCGTGGTGGAGAGCAGCGAGTGGCCTTCGGGCAATACCACCACTAGTGGGGGCGTGCTCGTACTTCCGACGTTTCGAAGAGTGACGACGCGGCTCGTTGACACATTTCTCACGGCTGTGACAGCCATATAAGTCGTCGATATTTCAAGCTGGGCGCGGGGCGGGGTAAAGGTCACCACCACCGTTACTGGAACAAACACACCATACTTGGCCTCAGTGACCCGCACACCCAGCACGAGGGTGCCTGCAAAGGTTGGCGCCGACGAAACATGCAAACTCAAGTCGGTAAAAGACCCAGCCATTAAAGATTCCTCATGTACGGAAGCGGTGAGACGTATGCCTTGAGGGATGCTGGCACCGTACAAACCCGCTAGGGCTACGTGAAGCTGATCAATGGCCACAGAAGAAGGATTTGTGATGCGTGCCAAAAACAGTGAGCCATTGAAGCCGGAATCGAGTGACAATTGCACGGCTGACAGCGAGCTTTCCAAGCCTGCCACCTCAACCACAGTCGAGTCCTCTGGCGATGTGGCATTGGGATGCGAAACGCCAAGGGAATAAGCCCCGATGTTGGACAAGCTGAGCTGCACGGAAAAGTGACCGGTCGAGTTTGTCTTTGCCGTTAAAACGGAGGCTTGTGAAACGCTTCGACGGCGACGACGCACTGCAGGACCGCTTAGTTGCTGCACCCTAGATATGGAAAAGGCATTGTGACCGTCAAGGAGTCGTTAGCGCGCTGCGTGGGAAAGAAGTCTGAAGAGACCCTGGCATCACATCTGTGTTCACTTACCAGATTCGAACGCCAAGGTCATTTAGACTACCCAGGGACACTCTAGGATGAGTTTTGGACACCACCCCCGCTAACACAATTTGGACTGGTGCTCCCCGAATACCCGCACCCCCCGTCGACAAAATGCTCGTCGTGTAGGGAAACGGTACCTCCACATCCCAGGCTGCAACACCGGCTGCAAAAGAGTTGCGCGCCTGCACCAGAAACTCGTGCGGCTCCGAAGCACTCGTGGCAACTGGCCAGACAACTGTATTCCCGTCAATAAAGGCGCCGTTTGGGCCGTCCATCAAGACCCAGTGGATCTCTCCGTTTCCGGCTTGCAGTTCCAAACGCTGGGAGAAACGATCGCCGGGCAACAAAGTGCCCGAAGGTATGGGTCGAATCACGGGGCGCACATACTCCTGAGCACACCGATCTCCAAAGTACTGCAGCCGGCAGTAGCACTCGCCAAAGACGCAGTAGGCCCGCGATGGAGGGCAGTCCGTTTGAGGACAATCTCCAACGTAGGTAAAAGCCAGACCCGTAGCAGGGCCAACAAAGGTTTCTCCGCCGTCAAAGGACACTCGCACTTGAACTGAGGCCGGTTCTTGCCGGGGTGTCTGGCAAGCAACGTGCTCATCGTCGAGAACGGCGGCTGTGCTTGTCAGCGTGCCAAACTTACACACAACTTGACTGCGCTCGGCCGGCATGTTGTGTACCATCAGCACCACTCTGGTGCCACCGTAATCTAGGCCGACTGGAGGTGAGAGGCTAGCAACCCATGGCAAGGGCAAGCAGTCCTCCCCATAATGACGATCGACGCATTCGTCGCAAGCAGCTCCCGCAAATGTGTTGTTTACACACACACAGCTGCCGCCTTCTCCACAGACGCCACGCGCTGAGCAAGGAACGCAGGGTTTGCAAGTAGAGCCGCCGTAGCCCGCAGCACAGCTTGAGCAAGCGTCGCCGGTAAACCCCAAAGCACACTCGATCACCACGGCAAGAAGACCAGTCACATTGCGAGCAGGAGACCCCGAGTCCGCCACAGCAACCTCCAGGACAAAGCCCTCGGGGTGGGTGGCCTTGCTGAGGGCGCACAACAGACTGAGCTGTCCCGTCGTCTCGTCCAGACTGAAACAGCCCGAGGGATCGTCGACGAGGATATATTGAAGACCAAACCCATCTCCTGTGTCAGGATCAGTGGCCTCCAGCCAGCGATGGGAGCCGACTTCATGCTCACGAACCACGAGAACGGCCATGGACGCTGAGCTGAAGACAGGTGCATGGTCATTGACAACAGCGAGGTCGCACGGCAAGCAGCCGCAAGCTCCGGGGTAGTACAACAGATTTGTTCCATCCAGGAATTGACTGTAACTGTTCTCTCCTTGCACCGTAACTTGGAAACTGCAACTGTATTGGGTCGTCTTGTAAATTTCCAGCAATAACGGTGCAGGCACTTGTCCTGCGAGGTACACGCTGGCACTCCATCCAGAGGAAATTGGAAGTACGAGCTGTCCGGCCACGCGCAAAAGACCCTCCATGGAGTTGGTGACCAAGTCAAACCGATACCAACCGTCATGGGGCGGTGTGAAGAATGCTTCGTAGCGCACCCCAAAGTAGTCACTGGGGACACCAGAATAAGGTGCCTCCGAGCCAAAGTTTGATTCAAGGTGCAGAATGCGGTCGGTTGCAACTAGAGTGCTAAAGGTACGATCGGTATAGTACCGCACAATGGCGCCTGTGACAACGGTTTCACTCTCGATGGCGTCACACGACGGCAGTGGCTCGTTGCACAGGGCACCAGACCAGCCCGGCTCGCACATGCAGACCCCATCAGCTTGACAGCACCCATGCACACACCCACCACACGTAATGTCGTGACCCAGTTGCCAGTTGGCGGGCTGCCAAAAGCGGGAGGCGTTGGCCGCAGCTGCTTCGGTGTCAAAGGGACCGGCCACCTCCCAAGCAAAAGCAGCCACCGATGTTGTGTGAGAAACGTTGATATGAAATGGAGCCCATCGGCTCGCAGTTGTGGCATCAAGGCGAACGGGCCCCACAGAGCCTGCATCCCCGAGTTGCCAGGTGCACGTCACCTGCGACTCAGTGCAGCGGGCGCGGTACCATCCCGCACCAGGAAACAAAAGCAACCCACGAAGCTGCACAGCAAAACCATCAGCGCCGATTGACGGCCACGGCGAATGGTCCCACTCGGCGGCCGTCGTTGCGAGCAACCCGCTTGCTGTGGGCGCATGCATGGATACATCATCAAAGTATGTCACACGCACGCCAGCACGTATACCGGCTCTGTGTGCGCAGCTGGCGTATTGACAAGCGTTGCCAGAGGCATTGACTGAACAGCTACAGCCGTGTGCGCCACATGTGCCGCCCGCGCCGCACGTGCTATCTCCAGGGCAGGCTGCAGCGGAGCAGTGAAAGTCCGTAAACGTTGTGAGAGAGGCATTGTGGCTTGGGTTGCCGCTATTACTGCTGCTGACATTGCTCGCTGTGGCAGCGTTGGCATCACACTGACACTGGCCGTTGATACACACGCCTTCACCACCACACTCGTCGTACGCCGACCCAAAGGCAGGATGAAAACAGTTGTCATGAAAGAGACAATCGTCCGCTCGGCATCGAAGCTCCGCGCAAGTGTCGCCGGTGAAGCCACGACGGCAGCTGCAAAGGCCATTGAGACAGGTGCCTTGGCTGCTCCATGTACAATTCAAAGGGCAACTGCACATGTTGTTGTCGCTCCGTGAAAAAAGCGCAGAGGAGGGCACCAGATGCTCCATGAAGCCAGGCCCCTCCCAGTAGAGGCGGGCTGCAGCTGTGAACGTCTCTTCTTGAATGTCAAAACGGATTTGGTAATACCGATCCTGAGCAAGATGGATGGCTTGGGACCAGCCGGTCGTCCAGTCGATGAGCCTGACGTTTCCGACAAACAGGCGGGCCACAACGCCACTTGTCCAAACACGAAAGGTGTACCAGCCCGATTGTGGTGGTTTCACCAGTCCAGACCACACGGCAGTAAAGTAGTCGGCAGGAACGGAGGGCCCTGGACTATCATAGCCGTAATCAAAATTGATGGTGGCTGCACGACCCACCTCAGCAGGATAAGCAGAGGTGACAGCATCTTCCAAGATGCCATCAAATGCGCGAAACTGAAGGCCGGGGCTCAAGGTTTGATCAAATGTCGACCCAGAACAGGACGCTTCGGCTAACTCACATTGAGGCCCAGTATAACCGGGCTCGCATGCACACGTCTCCGGTGCCACGCAACACCCGCGCCCCCCGCAGCCCCCCGTACACACAACCTCATGCAACAGCGCATGCGACGGTACTCCCACAAACAGCGACTCGTCCGCGCCCTGCGCCACCGCAGCGCTCTCATACGGACCCTGCCACTCAAACACCGCCGTCGTGCCGTAGCTCGTATGCTGCCACTCCAGCTTCACGCGCACCGACTCGCCGCCCACAAGCAAAAGCCCGTTGCCAGAGTCCGCATAAGCGCTCTGGTTCAGATACATGCCGCAGGCCCCATTGGTACACCGCAGCCGAAACCGATACCAGCCCGTCGTCGTTGGCCGCACAAACCCCACAAACGTCGCGCTAAAGTCGTCCACAGACACGTCCGGACTCGGCCCGCCGTTGCCCAGGTCAAACGCCACCTCCGGCACCGCCAGCCCTATCCGCCGCTCATCAAACGCATATCCCTCATAGTACGTCGCATACAAGCCCGGCACAATCGCCCGCTCGTTCCCACACACGCTCAGCTCGCACGCCTCGCCCATGTATCCGGCCTCGCACACGCACTGCCCGTCGCTGCCACAGCTTCCATGTCCCGAGCACCCCTCGTCCGTGGCACAGCCCGTCCGCGTGCATTGGCTCAGATCCACAAACCCGTCATAGCATTCACACAGTCCTGCCACACAGCGGCCCTGTCCGTTGCACTCGGCGTCCTGGCTACCGTAGGCTGGGTCGTGGCACGCATCTGTAAAACGGCACTCATCCGATCGGCACCGAAAGTGCTCACACGAGGCACCAATATACAAGGCTGGGCAGACACAAGCGCCGTTGACGTTTATACCAGCATGATTACAGTCGATAAAGTCGGGGTAGCCACACCAAGTTCCACTTGTAGGGGCCAGTAGCTGATCTGACGAGATGGCATGAAGGGTAGCGTTGTCTGGGCTTGTCCACAATACTTGAAGACTGGTGGGAGCAGTACGGCTGGAGCTGAAGCCAATGTGAATGTTGTAACGTCGGTTACCCGTCAGGAAAACTGATCGCGGGCTCGACTCGGCGCTGGTGGCTGGCAAGATGACGGGATGCGGCCCAATGACGAGAGAGGCACGGCCACCTGAGGGAGTGATTTGAAACGTATACCAACCCGTGGTGTCAATCTGGATTTGGCCGTAGAGGACGGCAGACCATCCACTGCTCGCTCCGGCGGGAGCAGCACTGAAGGAAAAGGCAGCTTCTTGATTCGTCAGGTTGGCAATGGCGGGTGCATTACCACTGGCAGGGGAGAACACGGCCATGTTCAAGCCTGCTGGGGTATAAGGTAGCTGGGGAAAAGCATCACCACAGTTTTGCTGGTCGATGGCGAGGTTACAGTTTGGACCTGTGTAACCGTCAGGACAAACGCAGCGTTGATCGGCTTCACAGCAACCAAGATTATTGCAGCCGTTGGGGCACGCTACGCGGTGTTCCAGGTTTGTAGCTGGGATCGGAACGAGTTCAGCCGACAGGGCGGCGGCTGACGAGGGGTGTGGACCCGACCAATCAAGGTACCAATTGGCCTGGTAGCTGGCGTGTTGAAGTTCGGCCTTGAGACGCAAGGGTTGTCCCGCGACCAGAAAAATGGGGTCTGTGGTGGAGGTGACAAGGGTGCCATTGAGAAAGAGGTGGCAGTTGCCGTTGCGAGTGCGACATTGAAAGCGCGCAAAGCCGTCCTGATGCGCGCGAAGAAAGCCAGCCGCGACCACGCCAAAGTTGTTGGCGGGGGCCGGTTCTGGGCTGTCGTATCCCCACTCGAAGGCGATTTGAGGCCAAGTGGCAAAGGCTATTGGGGTCAGCAGATTGTAGTCGCTGAAGAGTTGCACGCTCAACCCAGGGCGTTGGGCTTCGAGCGGGTGGCAAGATGGAAAGGCGCATGTGGGACCCGAGTAACCAACATCGCATTGGCACAAGCCGGTGCTGACTGAGCAGGATCCATGGTCGCCGCAGACGTTGGCGCTATCTTCCCGGGTACAGTTGAGACCTAAGGATGAGTGGTTATTTTTCATGAGTCGAAGCGTCGTGTTGCTCGGTACCTGAGATTCCAAAGTTTGTATCAAAGCAGCTTGCAAAGGGCTTCTGCACGAGAGCGTGTCGTAAGCAAAAGAGTGGGCAATTGTCCTTGACAAACCTTGGACAGCAACTGAAGAGAGAAGCAATGAAAGCAAGCCCGTGGCCAGCCAGGTGTTGTGGCTCGCGGCTCTTTGCCAGGACCTGGCACACGGCCTAGCTCGGCGTGGGCATGGCATGCTGACCGTGCCAGCGCGCCCTCGGCCCCTTTTGAACGTGTTCCGGCGTTTTGCGGTACTATGGAGAATTGAGAACGAGCGGTGAGGTTCAGGCTAAAGACGTACGCGCACGCAGATGGTCCAAGTCCAGCATCAAGGCGTGTGTGCCCATGTGCGCGGACACCAAGGGCGAGGTTTGATTCGAACAGCAGCAGCGGACCAATGCCTTTCTGGCGGTACAAGAGGTGGGGGTTACGGCTCACCTGACGGAAGGAGGGGTCAGAAAAGCATTAAACTGGCAAATAGCGTCGAAGAATGGGGAGAGAAAAAAGGTTTTGTGTTCCGTTGGTGCGATGGCGCACGGGTCGACCGGATCTACATTGAAGTGGCAAGCAGCAGGTGCTCGTTAGGGGGAAGAATCGAAAAAAAAAAGGGGGGAACGGGCGGGACATAGCACAGAGTGTAGAGAGGAGCAGAGAAAGAAGACATCAAAGACACGAGTGTGCAGAGAGAGAAGAAAGAGAAGAGAGGAAGGCGGGGCCGGGGTATGGAGAGGAAGATCTGAGACTGGACGGGCCAGGCGCTGGCCGCGCAGGCAGATAAGAAACATCCAAGATCGAGAGAGAGACTGAGAAGGATTATGAGGCTGAGCCCTTGACCGCGACCGTGGCCGAGAGGAAACGAGCGCGCACAAACGGAGAGAAAGGCAAACACGACACACACCCGGGGGCACACACACACACACACACACACAGAGGGCACACAGACCGACCGGCGCCCAAGATCAATCCGCCCCAAAGACCAAGATCAAGACGAAGACCGAGCGACACACACACACACACACACACACACACACACAGAGCGACCGAGCGACCGAGCGATCACACACACACACACACACACACACACACACACACACACACGAATACGATGTGGCAGCAGAGAGGACAAAAACCGCAAACCATTGAAAAAAAAATGACATTGTGATGGAATTTCAGAGGTTTGGGTGGAGATGATGTTATGCAGCGTTGTAAAGTCAAGGTATAAGCAGAGAGTAGTGAGGGTGAGAGATATGAGCGGTGTGAGAACAAAAAGTATGAAGAGATGGGATGAGATTTTGATCAGATTGAGAGATGAGAGATAGAACCGTCAAAAGGGTAACACATTTAGCTCTAGAATCAAACATGTGTTAGAGACTGATAAGAACAGAGAGAAAATCCAGAGATGTGATGCGGGATGGGGAAGCGCAAGCGAAATCCGAGAGTCAGCCGACGATTAACAGAAGAGAGAGAGAGAGAGAGAGAGGGCGCGGGCGCGGAGGGCAAAAGGGAATTGAGGTCATGTCTTCAGGACACTGAACTCGACAGCCATAGGATCGGAAGAGGCAACCGGGGTTGTCGATCAGCCGCGCTCAGGAACAAATGATGGGGATTCAAGAACAATCCCATGCCGAGGCACTGGCAACCGACTCTGGCCGACAAATGGCAGCCTGGGCACCAGCCTCACATCAACGACCAGTCTTGACTCACCACTCCCAGAGTCCAAAAACATGAAAAATGAAACGGCATCCACCACCGTCCGCCCGTACCAAAGCGACACACACACACACCAATACGAGCCTTGCCCGCGAATAGGACCCGCGGCTCGTTTTGCATGAGATGACGCTGGTGGGACGCTGACCGCGTCGTCGTCGGTGTCCCCCTTGTGGTTTCCAAGGACGACCATGATGCTGACGCGCCAGACCTGTGTGGGTCGCTCGTGCTCGTGCTCGCTGCACTCGACTCTCTGCACTGCTCTGGCCGTCATCATGCGCAATCAGAAGGAATCATCAACTTTCCCCCCCCAAACCAGCATCAACCCACCCCTTAACAATGCGCTTCAACGCCTTGGCCCTGCTTAAGAGCCCACGGTCAAATGGACCGACCACCTGATGGCTCGGCGCTGGCTGCCATTCACAGGGATTCAGGGCGTCAACCAACAAGGGGCCAAGGGAGGTCCAAGGCGTTCAACGGACCGGACCGTTCAGGTGCCAGCCAGTCCAAGCCCCATAGGCACAGTCCTCTTTTCTTTTTATCCCCTAAACCTCCCAGAGGTCGTGGATTGCTCGTATCGTCAGCACTTTGAGATGTCTCTCAAATTCTCTCTCTCTCTCAAATTCTCTCTCAAACTCTCAAACTCTCTAACTCTCACACACACTCTCTCCTCTCTCTCTCAAACTCTCTCTCAAAAACTCTCTCAAGCTCTCTCTCTCTACATCTCTGTCTCTCACTCAAATCTCTCTCTCTCAAACTTTCGCTCTCAACCTTCTCTCTCTGTTTTCTTTCTATTTCCTCCGCTTGTTCTCTGATAACAGCTTCAGAACAACGTTGTCCCGCATACAACGGCCCTCCATCCCTCTGAAAACGCCCTCCAGAACCTTATACCACTCTGCACAGGTAACTAGAAACAAAGTGTGCCAAGTGTCATACATAAGCACTAAAAAGTGTCCATGGTGCAAAGACGTGATTCTGCACGGTGTGACAACAAGTGACCCTCCTCACCCATGGCTTTGTGTTGTTAATTTCTCGGTTTATGTATATCTGACAATGTATTAAGCTTATATTGTGTTGGAAACGTAATCCATTTTGTGTAGGTATATCTGTACTTTATGAAGCCGCTGAGGTCCTGTTCTTGCAGAAAGAGTGAAGTGTGCGCACGCCCTTGCTCGACTCAAAGGCCTCTGTGCCCCTTCCCCTCGACCCTCTCGACGCTTTCTCTTGACCCTCGACGCTCTCGACGCTCTCGACGCTCTCGACGCTCTCTCTTGACTCTCTCTCGGCTCTCTCTCGACTTCCTCGACTCCCTCGACTTTTTCCTCTCTCTCGCTGCATCTCACTCTCTCTACACACACATATCACGCCTCTTTCCAAACTTGAACCGTCGCACCTCTCTCTGCACCTGCTTCTGTTTTTCTGCCAAACTCCCTCCAACTCGCTTCGTCTCAGTCACACTCTCTGGATTATCTTCCTGCGCAGCCACTTCTGAATTGTCAGACAGTTTCATCATCTCCAGATGTTGTTGAAATCGCCCGTGTATCACCATCACACGCCACCAGCCACTTTACCACACGCTTGATCAGTCTTTTCCACACCCGTACACTATACCTTCACACATAAGTACCAATATCAATCTTGTACATCATTCGATGTTATCACACGTATATACGGCTTTTCCACACGCTAGTACACTCTTCCCACACCTATACACCCTAATTTCCACACACACACACACCCCTAGCTTCTGGTTCACAGCACGCGGCGCAGCGCGCGCCGTTGAGCCATTTTCCTGCACCGTCAGCCCCCGAGTACTAGATAGATAGCTAGCTAGCCAGCTGTCCAGCGCTCAACTCGTTTGGACCAGAGCCCCTTGGATCTCCAATCACGCCATACGCGTGCCTCCCTCCTCCTTCTTCCTCATCTTTTGAACGAGCCTTGACGCTTCCCAGCTCAAAGCAGAGCAGCAGCTGGCTGCGCCGTCACCTTCAATTCACCCCTCCTCCCCCTCGTCCCCGTCTTGTCTGGACCACCGCGCGCGCTTGGTCAACGAGCGGGTTTCTATGCTTCTTGCACCACTCTAATTCCTGCTCAAGTCTTGGCCCTTCAGCCGACCCACCAGTGAGGCCTGGTCCCGCCGAGCCTCGAGTCCTTCTTCACCGCCACCATGCGTGGGCTGGAAACTTGCGACCGTAGCGGCGACGAGTCCGTCTTTCTCGTCGTCATGGGCACCATGGTTCTCTTTCTGCAAGCCGGTACACACATATATGCACACACAAGTCTCCCGTCTTGGCTTTCAAAGCTCTCGTCTCTGCGCATCACCCGGGCCAACGGCCAACGCCTCACCACCCACCCTTTCGGCTTGCTCCGCCTCTAGGTTTTGCCATGCTCGAAGCCGGATCCGTCTCCCATCACAGTACGTTGTCTTGAAAGTCATTATCTGCCCTCAAAAAGCCACCTCAGCCATCTCACTTGCCCCTGGCCTGCCCAGACGTCACCTCGGTGTTGACCAAACAAGTCTGGGATGTCATCCTTGGTGCCCTGGTAAGCCCAGCTTCGGCGGCAGCCCCCCTCCCCCCCCCCC
>NW_001865077.1:47467-87899 GCF_000002865.3 Monosiga brevicollis MX1
CGGCGGACAGGCTTTGCCCTTGAAGGCGTTGCCACATGCAACTATTCAGTTTACTTTTACCAGGTCAGACACTCCTTCGCCAGATCCTCTCGAGCCGGTCGCCAGCCAGGCTCACTTGCACGTCCGCCTCGAATCGCTTTTGTCTGATTCAAAACTACGCCAGTACTCGTTTGCCGCCACGGCCACGACCATTCTCTCGGGTGCCATCGCCGAACGCGCTACCATCATGGCTTACATGACCTATGCCATTCTCATCACCGGCTTCATCTACCCCGTGCGTGTGCCCATCGCCCACCATGCCCGTCGCCTCCGCACCAACCGCACGCTGCAGCCCCTATCCAATCCTCAACTTTATGGCCGTTCCCCCGCCTTTTCTTAGTGCGTTGTCTACTGGACTTGGAGTCAGGATGCCTGGCTCTCCAAGCATACGCTGGATGGCCACCACACGGGCTACACGGACTTTGCTGGCTCTGGGTATGTCTTTTCCATTTGCCCCTTACCCCTCTCTCTCTCTCTGCCTGGCCATGCCCCCCTGGCCATGCCCAACTCACCTTCGAGGTACACCTCTGTGTGGCTCGGGTGCATTCCAGTATCGTCCACATGACCGGTGGCTGTGCCGCGCTCGTGGGCACGTGGCTGATTGGCCCGCGTATGCGTCGCCTGGGTCCGGATGGCCAGCTGCTCGACCTCAAGCCCCACTCGACCCCCCTCATTGCTCTGGGCACCTTTATTCTCCTCTTTGGCTTTTTTGCCTTCAACGCCGTACGTCTTGAACGCTTGACTCATCACCCCTCCTTTTTTGGCTTGCGCTTTTGCCCAACCAATCACACTAGCTTACCACCGATTTGAACATGTTTGTAGGGTACTATGCCATGCTTTGCGCTTCAACATGTGCCCTTGCGCCTGTCACACTTTGTCCGGCTCATTCCTGTGTGCCGTGCTTTGGTGCGTTAGGCTCACAATTGCAGCTCTCCGAAGAAGACACGATTGACAACGGCGAGATTGTGGCCATCACGGCCGTCAACACCATTCTGGCCGGTGCGGCGGGTGGCTTTGTGGCCGGCGTCCTGTACATGATTCAGACCGATCACCTGCACCTGAGCGTGACTTGCAACGGCCTGCTGGCGGGCATTGTGGCCGTCTGTGCCGGTGTCAACTCGTATCGCCCCTGGGCCGCCATTGCGGTCGGTGGTATCTCGGGTGGCCTGTACGTCCCGCCTCAGACCTCGCCTCAAACCTCGTATCTCCCCTGGCTTGGTCTGTATTTTGTATAATAACCTTGGCATGTTCATCGGTGGAACTATTCAACGCTGTGGCAGGTACTACCTTTCGAGTCGTACTATGCCTCGCCTGAAGATCGACGACGCCGTTGATGCCATCAGCGTGCACTTGGTTGCGGGCGTGGTTGGTGTTTTGCTGCAGCCCATCTTCACTTCGGAAGATGGCCTGGTCTTTAACCCATCCGCCAAGCACGCCTGGTTGCATCTTGGATGGAACACCCTCGGCGTAAGTCGTGCCTGTTGACAGCACCCCTCTCCTTGGGGATCTATCATTTTGTGATGAATAACATTTATCAGTCTCTTCATCATCATCGTCAACATCAACAGCAACAGCAGCAAAAGTTTGCTTAGCAACAGATTGGCGCTAGTGCTCATCCTGCCACTTTTTTTCTCCGTGTTTCATCAACAGGCTGTGGTGATTTTGTCCTGGACCGCTGCAACCTGCGGCATCATGTTTTGGGTACTCAAGGTCATGGGTCGCTTGCGCGTCAGCGAGGAGGTCGAGCGCCAAGGTTTGTTGGCTCGGGTTGCTCGCCACAACCTCTCCCGCGTTGTCCTCTCACACGTGTGGGCATTTGGTTCTCGGGCTGTAGGCTTGGACGTGGTGGAGTATGGAGAGGCGGCCTATTTCATGCCCTCGTCTGTCAATCACGAATTTTCAGAGGCCACGCGCCGTTTCTCGAGTGTCCCTGTCAACGGAGACCCCAACGCTGGCGATGACGCACCGCTTCTTCGCCGAACCCGCCTCAGCGGCGTGTACTAAGGCCCCATTCCGCTGACCCGTTCTATGCCTTGATGTTCGTTTATCTGTTCCTTTGCATGTCTTTTCTCGGAAACTCTGTGATCGTCACGTGGTCGAGCCAGGTCTGGCCCGTGCTGTGGTATCCGCCTGTGGTGTATGTGTCGTTTTAGCAAGTGCTTGCTACGGAGTGTAGCGAGCCCCTGGTCGTAGTCTCCATCATCAGCACACCAATTGAAATCCAAACCCCCTCCCCTCGATTTGAGCCCAAGGTAATCACTCCACGTCTGTCACGTCAACGCCCCAGGCCACACCACCTGTTTAAACAACCCCTATGGTCCACATCACATTCACATCGTGATCGTCAACTCTAGATTTCAATCTGAATCCATTTCCCCCTCATCACCAGACACCTTTCAAGTCCTCAGGCTCTCTCTCTCTCTCTCCAAATCTCTCGAAATCTCTCTCGCGCTCTCTCTCTCTCTCTCTCTCTCTCTCTCTCTCTCTCTCTCTCTCCAAATCTCTCTCGTTCTTTTAAATTTCTCTTTCTCTAACATGTCCATGTAATGACATTTTTAAATCTCTCTAAATCCTTTTTCTCTTCAACCTTTTTTTTTTTTTTGAAATCGAGAGAGAGCGCGCGAGAGAGAGATAGCGCGCGCGCGAGAGAGAGAGAGAGAGGATGGCGGGGGGAGTGGTCAGTGGAAGCGGCGGGCGGTGGCTCGGACGATTGCTGCTGCAGTGTGGGCGGGCAAGGGTACCAACGGCGTCGCGTGCACTGATCCGAAATGGTGTGATGGTACCATGGCGGCGGTGGCATGCCACGACCGCCATCAGCTCGACGAGCTCCGCCTGGCTGCGCCCGATCAAGACCAACTCGCTGGTGATGGCGACTGGGATGCGCCTCGGAGGCTTGTCGGGGAGTGTTACGGCTGCCTGGACCTCTGCGCTTTGGCGACAAGCCCTGCCTCTTCGCATCTTACACTGCAACGCTGTCTGCTGTCAAGCCGAGGCCCAGGGTATGTACGTCCGCCTGTGATCCTAAGCCCATTCCTCCATTCCTCCCCTCCCTCCCCTCTGGTGAGAGCTCACACCGCCTTTGCTCCGTCATCGCGGCTTCTAGCGGCCCCGCAAAACTTTCGCCACCTGGCCCACCAAAAGCGCCCTGTCGAGGATCGCGGCTTCAATTGGGCCTTGTTCTGGGAGCTGCTCCGTCCTGATACGTTTTTGCTTGCCGCAGCGGTCCTGGCTGCCATCGCCGTGGCCTTTCTCAACGTCCAAATCCCCTCGGCGCTTGGCCAAGTCAGTGCCCGTCCCAGCTACAAAAACAAGCACCTTTGCGCCTGTCTTTTGCTCCCCTCCCATCCCGCCCGCCTCCCACACATCTCACCCCTGGGCTTCAACGACCACCAACCCAGCTGGTCAACATTGTGACAACCACCCGAGCTCCTGGCGAGATGCGAGCTTCTGCCCTCCAGCTTGCCGTGCTCTATCTGGCCCAAGCTACCTTCACCTGCGTCTACATCTCCCTGCTTGGCATGGTCGGCGAACGCTTTGCTGAACGTGTGCGCAACCGCCTTTTCGAATCACGTACGCTGCCTGCCATCGGCCTCCGATTTCAAGGACCTGTGCCCAAGCAGCCCACCAGCGTCGCTGCGCCCGCACACACACCCTCACCCACCAACACACTACTCTCTTTTGCCTTCAACATGCAGTTCTCCGCCAAGACTTGGCGTTCTTTGATACGCGCCAGAGTGGCGAAATCGTCTCCCGCCTCTCCGGCGACGTCCAAGAATTCAAGGTACCTTTCAAACGAATGACACCAACCACTCACACAAACCTGGGACCCGCAGCCACCCGAGCCACTCTTATCAAACAATCATGCGTAGAGCTCTTTCAAGCAAGTCGTCAGCATCGGTCTACGCAACGGCCTGCAAGCTGTTGGCAGCCTCATCTCCATGTATCTGGTCTCACCACAACTCACAAGCTACTTGGCCGTGGCTGTGCCGCTCGTCATTGCCGTCGGCACTTCACTCGGTGCGTCATTGATGCCTCAACGCCTGCCTATTCCAGCATCGTCTTACACTCTGCATCCCAGGCTCGCTGCTTCGCTCCATGTCAAAGGACGGCCAAGCCATCGTGGCCGATGCCAACGGATCGGCCAGCGAGGTTGGCTTATCTCTCACTCCGCGCGGCTTTTCCGCCCTTTTTTTTTTTTTTTTTTTTTTTTTTTTTTCTTTTGTTTTTGTTTTATTTTTTCTGTAAAAAGCCCCGCTGATACATCTCGTTCCTTTTTTTTTAACCGCAGGTGATTGGCAACATTCGCACCGTGCGTGCCTTTGGCATGGAAGATCGTGAGGTCAACGAGTACAGCAGCTTGGCCGCAAAGTGCCGCACGCTGTACATCAAACTAGGTACGCTTGGCTTGCCTCCTCCCATAAGGACAGATTGCTGTCGCCCAATGATCGGTTTTGGCTTCTTCGTTGACGCATGCCTTGTGGAATGTGGCAGCATTCGGCATTGGCGTTTTTACGGCGGGCTCCAACCTCTTTGTCAACAGCCTTGTGCTGAGTGTCATTTATTTTGGTGGCAAGCTCATGGATCAGTACGTCATCCCAGCACGACCATAAGGAGCATCCATACTAAAACGTAGCAAGGCTCACGCCAGCGTTGAACTTATCATTTAGAGGAACCCTGGGTGCTGGCAATCTCATGGAGTTTCTAGTGTGTACGCAAACCATTCAGCGTGCGCTGTCCCAGACCTCTGTCCTCTTTGGCCAATTGGTCCGAGGCACGAGCTCTGGCTCGCGTGTCTTTGAGTACCTGGATCGTGAACCCATTATCCCAACCAAGGTATCATTGCCAAAGCACTCGCCATAGGCGTCGCCTGTCCTGGTTCTCCAAGCTCCTCACGCAAGCTGTGATGTCATATCCAGGGCGGCATGACCCTGTCGTCGGTCGACGGCGACATTGAGTTTGTGCGCGTCACCTTTTCCTACCCCTCGCGCCCAGAGCAGGTGTGTGCCTGCTCCCTGATGTCACATGCTAGCCCTTTTTTGTTTTTCGTTTTTTCTCTCTCAGTCATAAGAGGACCCATCATAAACCCAACACACATCTGTTTCTTTTATTTTCTTTTATTTTATTTTTTCTTGGCATGTACCAGGCTGTGTTGCGGCACTTTGACTTGCGTCTCAAGGCTGGCAAGAAAACGGCACTCTGTGGGCCCAGTGGCGCCGGCAAGTCAACCATTGCTAACCTGGTTGAGCGCTTCTATGATCCCACTGAAGGCGCTGTGATGTTGGACGGGCATGACATTCGCACCCTCGACCCGCAATGGCTCCGGTGCGTCCGCCTGTCGAACCAAGAATAAGGGGGGCGGCCTGTGATGCCACTCACCCTTTTGTCCCGCGCCTAACCTTGCAGCTCCAAGGTGATTGGCTACGTGAACCAGGAGCCGGTGCTGTTTGCCACCTCAGTGCTGGAAAACATTCGATATGGTCGCCCAGATGCCACGCCTGAGGAAGTCTACGAGGCCGCTCGGAAGGCCAATGCCCACCAATTCATCTGCGGTTTTCCCGAAGGTCTGTAGTATTGACAAGAGTTAAGACCGGGCTTTCAAGGCCAGCTGGCGCACATCTGATCTGGCTGAACCTCGATGCGCTTTTTTTTGTTGAACCGTACATTTGGCAGGCTACGACACGGTGGTGGGCGAACGCGGTGTAACATTGAGTGGTGGTCAGAGTCAGAGGTAAGGCGACCTTCTACCCTGTTTGTCCCCATGACCAACTTGCCAGGCGCTCTCTTGCTATCATGAAGCACTCATGAGGTGAAATGGGCACTAGAATCGCGATTGCACGAGCCATCTTGACGCGCCCTCGCATCCTCATCCTGGATGAGTCGAGTTCAGCCATGGACGCTGAATCGGAACACCTGGTGCAAGAAGCTCTGGATCGCCTGACCAAGGACAAGACGGTGCTTGGTGAGGACAGCGTAGTAGTCCAACCTGCAATGCCTCTCTGCGTTCCCCAACTTTGCGCGGTTGCTCATCGCCCGGCCTCCCTCGTCTAGTCATTGCACATCGCCTGTCTACCATTCGCAACGCCGGTGAGTGTGACCCGACAGCTGGGTAATGTAAGACGAGCACGTCCACTGCTGTTGTATTGACGCCAGTCTTGTGCTTGCTTGGCTTGGCAGACGAAATTGCCGTTCTTCATGGGGGCGAGGTGGTGGAGTTGGGCACTCACCGTGAGCTTTTGCGCAAGCAAGGCGTGTACGCCAACTTGGTCAAACACCAGCTTTCTGGTGAAGGAGGCTATGTCGTGTAAAGGAGACACAGTGTCCTAGCTCCATTGAACCAGACATTTGCTTGCTTCACTGCATGCATGTGTGTTTGCGCCGCAATTGCGTCGCCCGAATACTTGTCGACAAACAAAGCGGAAGAGGACACAGCTTTTCGAATTTTTAAGAAAAAAATCGAGTTTTTTTTTTTTTTTTTTTTTTTTTTTTTCTTTCCAATAACGAACGGATGTTCATATCATGAATAACGAATCCGAACAGGTTGGCCGAAAGTGAACGCATCATGGCGTTCTTCCATAACGAGGATCGAACCCTTCCATGATGACCAAACCAGAGCGACAGAGCTGGATAAAATCGGCACATTTAACGAGCAAAAATCTTTTGATCCAGAACGAGTTGTATAAGATTTCCAGTAGTGTGGATCGGGTCCTACGCCAAATGCTCAAATTTGCAAGTCATCTCACATATTTGCACATGCAACCAAGCGTTTCGGATCCTACATGCTCAAATCCATGCCCTCTACGACACTCGATCATCAGCTTTCTGGATAAATTCTGGTCTTCATCGCAACCCGAATTGGCGTACACAGCACGGTGGAAAAAACGCATTTAAGGGGCGGATGACAAAGGGGCCCGCATCACGCGACACAGTCAAGTGGGGCGGAAGACACGCCGTTGCGGCAGTGGAGTCGCTCGAATACACACGGGCACGAGGTTGCAAGCAAGGACAAGTGGGAGAGAACAGGCTTGCAGTCAAAAAGTGTGTGGACCACATGCATGACATATAAACACATAGAGGAGACGAAAAATCACAAACCAGGAAAAACAAACAAGCAAGACAGGTGGTTTAAAGAACAGGAGGTGTTGTTGTTGTTGCTGTTGCTTTGACAGCATCCAGCTCAACGGAAGCATGGTGGCCAAAAAAAGGTAGCCAAGCCACACTTGGGTGCTGAGCTAACGCGCACAAGATAAAAAGCGTGCTGAATCGACGGTCGCAACATATCCATGTCGTGTTGGTGCGCAGCAGCCAACCGACAAAAAAAGGAGAGCACAGAGCTTTGGCTCGACACAAAAAGGGCGAGGACATGCTGATATTGATGAAAGAAAGGAGGTGAAGAGAAGGACATGTGCCAATCATGGCTCAGAAGGAGCACTCGGTAAAAGCAAATCAGCAACGGCCTCGCTAGCCCAGCTTGATGCGGGCAGAGAGGCAAGTCCTCATGCTGATTGCTTAGGCGGTTTCTGAGATGGCGCGCCGCCGGGGCTCGGTGATCCGGGATTTGGTTGCCTCGTGTAGGCCCAAGGCGGGTTTGCCCAAGGAGGAGCGAGCCTGCTGGCGAAGACGCAAGACGGCACGGGCCTCATCGTTGAGGTCTGGCAGTGCTTCATCCGGCTTCAGCTGGTCCTTATTGGACAGCTTTCCCAGCGAGAAAGAGCCTTGAGGGCCTGCGACAAACAAGTATCATGAGCAACGATCGAGAGCCAGACAGACACCAGGACACAAAAGTAGAGATGTCACTTGGACTAGACGCCCAACGTACTGCGGGAGGTCGTGGGGGTGCCAGAGGGGGTGAGGTTGAAGCGGCGAATGAGTTGGTCAGTAAAGACCTGTTGGCGACGGCGTTTGTACTCGGGCTTTGGCTTGAAGTACTTGTAGTAGCCATCCCAAGGAACACTCTTCAGGCCAGCCACGCTACAAAAAAAAAACAAAAAAAAAACAAAAAAAAAACAAAAAAACAAAAAAACAAAGAGATATAACACAAAACATGCCGGTTAGTGGAAAATGGGGCGTATCAACTACACAGCACAAACGCAAAGGAGTGGGCCATGTGACGATTTCAAGAAGCGACGCACTTTGCCATCATTTCCTTGACACGGGCAGCAAATTGGACCGAGGTTTCGCCTTCGCGACGTGTTTGGGGGTCGAGGTAGTAGACATCGGCAATGAGGGCCCAGGAGGTCATGAAATGGAAAAGATGCATTGGGAAGCTGGTCTTTTTGGAGTTCCAAAAGGCGTCGGTAATGTTGTTGTTGTACTTGATGGCAACGGGAACGATAACGCGGCCAAGGTCAAAGGCACCACGTTTGAACATAACGACAAACTCGTTGTTCACGCAAGTGCCTTCCGGGAAAACGAGAAGTGGTGCCTTGGATGTATCAGCAGCGTGCTGCTTAATTTTTTGAGCCACGGTCGTGCGATCGCGGCTTTCCATGCTAGGGGACAAGCAGAGCGAACGGGAAGAAGCAGGCGTTGGTGCCGGGATGAGAGGTTGCAAATCAAGGGTCAAGTGGTGACGAGAAAACTCTGAATGGCGGGATTCGTACCGGTCAAACCACAGGTTGTCGGTGCCAAAGTTGAGAACGTATTTTTGGAAAAAGCCAATGACGCCGCCATGACCCTGCCCGGTGAGGCCGTACACTTGGTGGGAGAGCATGATGACAATGTCGAGGACGGTGGTGTGGTTGGCCACGTAGATTTGTCCAGGTTCACGAGCAGGAATGTTTCCATGCTTATGAATGACGGCTGTAAATGCAAAGCCTAACAAGACGTGGAATGTTTTGGGGTGCAACATTCCCGGTCAGAGTGTGTGGAGGAAGAGAGAGCGAGAGAGCAAGACAGAGGGCAAGGGATAAGGGTGGGACCAGTAAGCAGGGTGCACTGACAAAAGGCGTTGTTGACAATGCCCATGGCAAAGCGGCCAATGCGGCGCTGGATGGTCGCGGGAAAGAGGCGGGAGATGAGGAAGAGGTTGATGAAGATTGTCATGGCCAGGATCAGAACGGTCACGCGTAGCGGGAAGAGAATGCTGTGGGGGCAGGCGTGAGAGTGTGATGAGCATCAAAGCAAAGTGAGAAAGCAGTTGAGGCCATGGGACGAGGGATGGGGGGCAGTCTCAAGAGGCGCACCAGTAGCGGATAAAGACGCCGCAGTAATAGGCCAAGGCCAAGTACCACGTTTGGTTCCATCGCGTCTTGGGATGGCCCTAGCGTGCCAGACAGGGCGAGGAGAGAGCTGATGAGAATTATTGCGGCGAAGAAGCAAACGGAAGAAAAAAGAAAAACAAAACAAGAGAGAAAGAACAAGGGAAAAAAAAATAAACAATAAAAAAAAACCAAGAGCGGGTTGGCACGAGAAGAGGTGCAGAGGGCTTGAAGCAAACCTCGAAGCACTGAGTGAACGAGTCGTGGACGATGGCTTCAAAGCCGTTGCGGGCAAAGGGTACAATGTCGCTAAAGGCAAAGGTGGTGGTGCAATCGTAGGATTGCTCGTTTGAGATTTGGGAGACAAAGTCGGAGACGCATTCGCGATCAAAGGCGTTGAGGAAAACGTCCAGTTCCGTCTCCTCGAGTCTTGCTCCAAAGCCTTCGGCCACCAGGCCCTCGGCCTTGGTTGTGGCAATCATGTTGGCGGGCACGCGTGCTTTTCCGGGTGAGGTGGTCGAGGCAGAGCTCGAACTGCCGACCGCCCCATTCTGGGGCTTTGTCGAAGAAGGCATCGAGCCGAGCGTCGCACTTGAATTGACGACGACTGTGCGTGACAAGAAAAAAAAAAAAAAAAAAGAGAAGGAGGAGAAGGGGGAGAAGAAGAAGAATGGCAGTTGGTGAGATGCAACCAGCACGGGCACGGGCACGGGCACAGGCAGACACGTGCACGCGATCGATCCAAATCGCCCCCGCCGTCGGTCACCTCCTCTTGCTCCTCGCACCTCCAACAAGATGTGTATGACGTGAATGATGTATATGATGTCAAAGGCTGTGCGGTGTGAAACAGCCGTCCGCCATCCGTGGCACGCGCGACGCACAAACAGCGAGAGACAGTGACAACTCCTCTGTCTGTGTGTGTGTATGAGAAGCAAGCAAAAACGGACTGACACACACACACACACACACACTCCTCTTCAAACGAAATCAACAAAAGTGTGTGTGTGTGTGTGTTGTAAAGGGGGTTTAGCCCCAAAAACCACAAAAAGTGCGAAACCACCAGAAACCCTCTCAACACACAAAAGAACTCTCTCTCTCTCTCTCTCTCTCTCTCTCTCTCTCTCTCTCTCTCTCTCTGTCTCTGTCTCTCTGTCTCTCTGTCTCTCTGTCTCTCTCTGTCTCTGTCTCTCTCTCAAAGGGCAGCGGGGAGGCGGGCATGAAGGGGGGAAAAGGGTTGACGGGAGAAGGGGGAGGAGGAGTGGGGATCAATGGCTTTGAGAGGGTGGAAAGGCCATCGACACCGGAGGAGGGGGTCAGTGGGGTGAAGCAGAGTGTGACGTTGGCTTTGAGGTGATTGGCGTCCGAGGCCACGCCTCCAGGTGAATGGACGAGCGGGGTAGACGGAGGGGTGAAGAAGAAATGGGGAAGGGACAAGGTGGGGGAGGGGAGAAACGAGGCAAGAACGAGGGCGAGGGCGAGGGCAAAAGGGGGTTTCGGTCGGTTGGTCGGTTGGTCGATATCGGTTCGGATCGGTCTCATCAAGAGGGTTGTGTGATCGAGAGGAGTTACGCACGACTCACCTGCTGAAAGTGAAATGAGATGGCAGTCAAACAGCAGCTGCAGCAGCTTCTGGTCAAAAGAGCCAGACGCGTTGCGCCGACAGAGAAGCGCACGGGCAGTAGCAATGGGCAAACCAATGGGACACGGGCCAGCTCTACACCCAGAGAGAGAAGAGAGAGAGAGAGAGAGCGAGCGAGAGAGACGACAGCGTGAGCAAGAGCGCAAAGAGAAAAAAGAGAGAGAGTGCGGGCGTGTGAGGGGATGGCGCGTGGGGGTGGGCGGCGAGTCGTCAATGGGCAGGCTGCCAGTCTCGCACCAACAGCACAGGGCAACACACACACACGACGGCTCCACCAAGGAAGATGAACAGAGCGACAACGGGCAACACGCTCGTCGCGCTGGCAAACGAGAGAGAGAGAGAGAGAGAGAGAGAGGGAGAGACGAGAGAGAGAGAGCGAGAGCGAGAGAGAGAGAGAGGGAACAAGACACAGAGCAGGGAACACACGAAGCACAAGAGGTGAACAAGTCGAGCAACAAGGTGTGGCGTTGCGGCACGGATCAGGATCGTACGCCAACGCGACAGGAGGCGCTGCCCTTTGCCCTCATCAATGTGGCGTGCGCCCCCCGCACACACTGATGTGCTTGGAGTGCGCCCCTGCTGCTCCGGATACACGTCTCTCCAAACAAAACCCACCCACCCAAACCAACCCATCACAGGCCCACGTTTCCTCACCCACTCCCCCCCATGCCACCCGCACGACGGCGCTGCCGTTTCGATCGATCAACGCCGCCGCCGCCGCCGCCGGACCGGACCGCCAGCGAGGATCCACAAACCCGGTTAAAGTCGTCGCAGAAAGACCACGCTTTGCTTACGTTGGACGTCAAGAAAAATAAAAAAAAAAACTCTAAAAGCCACGAAAACGACAAAATAAATATTTTACTTTGACGTCATGTGTGGAGTTGTCTGCGCTCGAGTATAGAAATAGCACGTGTAAAGCTTATGGAAGCGTGTATCCATGTATGGGCTTGATGTCGTATATGTGTGTGTGTCTGTGTGTGTGCCTCGGGCGTGCTCGAGTTTGTGTTCGGCGAAGCCGCCCTGGACGGACCCCTTCTCTTCCTCGACACTGACTGGTTTGGATTCTAACAGCCATAGTCATTGTCCACTTCTTGTCATTGACGACCGACCGACGAGCCAGGGCACAAGCACGAGCGGCGAGTTGTTCCAAGAGCCGACCGGGCTACCTCATCGATTGCGAAACCTGGGTGTGGCATTGCGTCGGATCTTGTGCTCCGGATGTTGGCTGTTTGCGCTGGATTTGGAGGGTATGAGACACTTGAGCTGGCTCCGGTCAGCAGAGCGTGATTGGGGGATCGGATCGGACCGCGCAAGGAACGTTCGGATCACTCAAGGTATTGTTCGCCATCTGTATCCGATCGGGCGACCGCCATTCAGAGAGATGGCGTGCAGGAGAGCGACCAAGCGCAGAGAGACGAAGCGAGGAGCGTTAAAAAGAAGAGGAATAGCCAAACTGAACAGATAACTACACACAAACTAAAAGCAAAAACAGAGGCAGAGACAGCGAGAAAGAAAGACACAGAGAGTGAGACAGACACAGAACCAGCGACAGAGAGAGAGAGTCACAGTGTGTGTCAGCCCCCAAACGCAACCCTAACCCCTTAACAATTAGTGAGACATATGTTACACTTAACAAGCTGTAAAGTGTAACATTAGCCAGACATTTTAGTCCCACCTATTGCCACATAGGGGTGACACGTTGGCAATGCCCTTTGATGACTTTCGAAACCAGCGCTTGCTTCACCTCTGCCCATTGCGCAACCGGTTGCAACATCGAGAGAGAGAGGAGAGAGAGAGAGAGAGAGAGAGAGCGAGCTGTGGCGCAACGCACGCGCAGGCACACGCACCACGCACGGGCAGGTTGAACAGGTACAATCGCAATCGATCGATCGCACAGGGTGACCATCGTCAGGAGTAGTCGAGGCTCGCAGTCGCAGTGGGGGGGTTGGGTTCTTCAGATGAAAGAGGGTCAGAGACTCAAAATGAATTTCATTCATGATCCAAAGACGCAGTCGCGCGGGGACACCTCTCAAGAAAAACAACAAAACAAGACAGAAATAAAATCCTAAGGCCTCTGGCTCCCATTCCCGCCCAGATCGGCTGAGGCGGCAAAGGGACGCAACTAGAGGCAGACTCTCATCGACTCGGTGGACAAGCACACACATACAAACACAAACAGGCGAGGCAAACCCAAAATCGTGACCAAAATGGCCGCAATAGGCTTGCACTCGAACATAAAAGAGGGGGAAAAAAAAAAAAAGCTATTGGCCGGAGCATCTCAATAATCTCAAGACGCACGGCGAGCTCACACACGATTCGCGCGGAGCGCCTCAATTCGAGTCCTCCAAATGAGATACGTTGGCCTCGGCGTCAGTGTCCAAGGCGGCGCTGTGACGCGTCGCCACTACGGGCGCTGGTTGCGGCGGTGATGCACCGGTCGAGGACTGAAAGTCAACCGGGTCGTAGACCTCCTCCGTAGAACCGGCCGACTCGCTGATGGGCGCATATGCCCCTCCAGACGCGGGGACCGCTCGCCAAGCCAAAACTGATAGCGCCACCAGGCTCATGGCTTGCAACAAAACCAGCGCGCACAGTCCTCCGGCCGTGGTCTTGCTCGACGTCAAAACACCCAACAGACACAGACCCAGGACCAGCACCGAGGCCGCCGACGCGAGGACCGGCACGGACACATCCGCCCGCGTCCGCGGGAATGCACCGGCCTGGGCACTCAAGCCGCGCAGCGCGTCCAGACACGCTAGGACCAACACCGTGAGCCAAAGGAGCCAGGCCACTGCCCATCGGCCGCGCGACGAGGGCTGCGCGCCATCGGGCAAAGTCGTCACCGCCGCCACGCCCACAAGGAACATGAGCGTCGCATAGGCCCCGAGGTGCACGTAGCGCACCATCACGGGCGTGGCTGGATCCTGGCGCGCCACGCGCCAGCCCTGGTCCTGGGCCGACACCGCCCCGCAAAGGAGTGCAAAACAGGGCACGACACAGACCGCCGCCATAAAGTGCACCGCCGCGGCCGGCATCACAAACAGCAGCAACACCACCAAAGCCACCGACCACAGACGCGAGCTAGTCCAAAAGGCCAGCCAGCCTTGGGTACCAGAAGCCGCAACCACTCGCAACGAACCGGTCGCACCGGCACCCCCGAGCAAGCTGTTGGCCTCTTCGGAATGGTCCACAACCGATTGCTGCTTTCGGGCAGACCACCAGCGATACAAAACAACGCCAGCCCCCACAATGGTCAGCGTGACCAAAAATACCAGGCCCGCAACCGCCACCGGAGGCGTCGAACCACCGCACGAAGTTTCCTCCGCCGCACCGTAGTCACGCAGCACGTGGCGCAGCTCTACCACAAACACGTGCCGTGCATCCAGGCCCTCCCCGAGCGCGCTACCAATGGCGATCAAAACGCCGTACATACCCAGCGCCACCGGCCACGCTGCCGGTCGCCAAATGACGAGACCAGCGATAAGCAAGAACGTCAACGCAAAACACGCCGAGGCCAGGCGTCGTACTTTGCCCTCGTTGGGCACCGAGAATTGACCCTGCGATGCGTCGGAACCTAGTTCCAGATGCGTGGCATTGGAGTGGCAGGCCACGTGCTGGCCCACGGCAAACGCCAACGTTGCTGAAGCATGGTCTCGGCACTGGGCTTGCGTCTGCTCGGGGTGGCAAGCACCACGCCCGTCAATCTCAATCTCAGCCCACGTGGCTACGCTGCAGTCCGCCACCTCCAAGCAGTCGCTATCCGAACGCCCAGCCCCCGCAATCAAAGTCTGATCGGCCGGCCAGAACCGCACCTGCGAAGCCAAGCGCGTCGATCCATCCGTCACAAAGCTAAAGCCAGACAAAAACTGCACCTGCGGCTTGGCCATAACGTCGGCGGCGGCCGCCGCGGGTAACACGACCCCGGCAAAGTCCGATGTCAGGTTCATGCTCCAAGATGGCGCCCGCGTCGCTGTCGGCGTCGACAGAGCTTGCGCTTTCAGCACGCCCGCCGTGGCGACCTCGGCCTGTAGTTCAGGCAACGCCACAGCGACCGCACCGCGATGATTCACCGACACCACACCCGAGGCGTTGAGCCAGTCCGCATCCAGAACCAGGTTGGAGTGCCCCAGCCCAAAACCCAGCGCATAGACACCATCGGCACCCACGCCCAACGTGCCAGAGCAGCCATGCGTCGCCTTCCAAGTTGCCTCGGTGTTGGCAGCCCCACTTGTCGAGGGCGCCAAGGTGGCCGAGATGGTGCCGGTAAAGCCATCCGCCGACTGAAGGCAATTGAGCTGCAGAGCTGCTTCCCGCATCGTCTCCGACGCAATTGACAGCGTCACATGGGCCGCTGCACCCATCAGCACCCGCGTGGCCGATAACGGCGGCAACGCGGTCGTCACTTGCAACTCAGCACCTTGCTGAGTCACGTTGCCGCTGGCGTTGAGATGCACGGCACTGGCGTGGGTGGCATCAATTTGTGCCGCCACGCGCGTTACACGTGTGCCCGATAGCGTTTTTGTTGTTGTCGTCCGCATCAGCGCCATGCCTGTCACGTAGGCTGGGCACGCCGGCGCCGCCGCAGCTGCCTCCGTCACACCCAGAGTGCTCAGCTGCGCGCGCAACCACGCGGACAGCTTCAACTCGTCCGTGCGGGATGCCGAGCCCACGCAAGCACCAGTCAGTGTCACTGCCGAGGCGTCTGAGAGTTGCACCGTGCCATTTGCTTGCGAAGTGTTCCATGGCACCGCAGCCACCCAGCTGTTGTTGACAGCGGGAGACCACTCGCAAGTTTGGCAGCCCACGAGCAGCACGCGCCCTCCAATCACGGCCGGGGAGCTGGTGACCAACCCAGGAACGGCCAGCACCAGGTCGGGCGCTGTGTCGCCCCCAGAGGCGACAAAGTTGACCGTGGCGGCAGCTGTGGCTGTGACATAGTTGTGCGCGGCTGAGCTTGTCACGCGCGTCCATGCGCTTGCGAAGACCGACGTGCCGCTGTCCGACGTCGTAGACACGTTGAGCTGGGTGCCAAAGGTCGCTGTTGCTTCCAAAGCCTCAAATCCGCCCACGGACCAACTCACCGGCCAGTGCGCATCAGTCGTCACCAGCGTGGTGGGGGTGCTTCGCGGTGTATGTGTTATTTCCATCAGGGCCAAGGCCTCGCTCGCGTTACCAGCACCCGCGACACGGAAGTTCAGCGCCTCGAGCGCCGTCAAGGAGCCGCCGCAGAAAGGGGCTGCCCATGTGGCTTTCGTTGGTGTCTGCGTACCACCCATGGCCTGCACCGCCACATGCAGCGCAACACCACTGGGCGCGGGCGCATCACATGCCAGCACGACCGTCGAATAATTGCCCGCGAGTGTCACGTTGGGGCGTGCGCCTGCTGTCGCGCTGCTCACCACCTCCAGCGTTAGAACGTTCGCCACGACGAGGCGGTCCGCTTGAATCGTGCGTGTCTGGGTAAAGGCCGGTTCGCTGAGGACAGCAGTACCAAGGCCTTGCACCGCCACATAGGCCGTGGCCTTGCCTACGTTCACACCGGTCAAGTCCGTCACGGCCAATCCCACTCGTCTCGTGCCGTTGACTGTTACAGGGCATCCGGAAATGGCTGTAAAGCCAAGCTCCTGGGCCTGCGACGCAAGTAGCCAAGGCATGGCGGGCGTGTGCGTGGTGTTGCTAGCCAGACACCGCTCGTTAAGACTCAATGGGCCCAAAGGATTGCCCGTGCTTAGAGCGGTGGCGCTGCCACTGAGCACAACGGTCGGTCCACTGGCATTCCAGAAAGCCGCAGATAAGTTGCAGTCGATGCAGTTGTGCAGCAGCGCGTTGGCGTCCAGCGCTTCAATGTCCCCGACCTGTAGCTGGCTCTCGCCAATCAGGGCCACATTGCTTGCCAGGGCGGTGCCCGTCATGTCCAGCTTCTGGGCAGACACGCGCAAGTTGGTCAGCTGTGACACCAAGAACTTGAACGTGCTGCCCAAGTTGATTTGACCATAGTCGGTGTAAGCCCGTGTCCACACGCTGAGATCAGACGCCGTGCTCACGTCCAACGTCGTGTTGGCGCCGCCATGCACCTGAATGGTGGAGGTCTTGTCCAAATCGGCCGACGTGAGCGTCAGCTGAATTGTCACGTTGCTGCTGCCCTCGCAATTGAGGGCCAGCGATGAGTCCTCATCGATGGGCCCCAGACAATAGACTGTGTTGCTCACGCAATCCAGGGAAAAGCCGCCCCCACTGTGAACGACCTCGTGTTCGCAGGTGGCGTTGTCTGCCACTGCCGGCAGTGAAGGATCGTAGTGCAGCTCCACCAGGTCGTTGTCGTTGAAGGGCTCCGCATACAGGATGACCGTGTCCCCGGCCTTGATCGTGTTGGCCGAGTCCATGACAACGGGCGAGCCAAACGTGGCATAAAAGTTGTTGCCCACATGCGATTGGTTATCCACCAAGTTGCCCTGATTGACGGTCACCGAGCTCAATGGAGCCCGCAAGGCCACGTCGTCCGAGGCGGGGCCCTGATCCACGGTCATCGGGCCCGTGCAGTTGCTGATGGTGGCAATGTCCTTGCCTCCGCCTTGTACAACGCTCAGGCTAAGGTCGGCGCGGCAGCCCACAGCGTGCAGCTCGTCCCGACCGCCACCAGTCTGAATCAAAAGCTCGGCTGGTTGCACCACACTCAACGGGCAGGTAGTGTTGCAGAGCTCGCTCAAACCAATAGCCTCAAGCTGATCACACAGCCACGTGGACGTCGGGTACCGCTGCAATAGGTCTGAAGCCGGGCGAACGCCACCTGCTCCATCGGGCACACCGACGCAAGCACCGGCCACCTGCAGTTTTTGGTCGGGCGCGTAGTCCTCCACCGCTCCCGGCACGGCCACAATAACGGGTGCGCTGCCATGAAGAACCAGCACGCTGTACAAATGGGACAAAGGATCAAGAGGGTTGGCTGGGTGTGAGGGCGTGCCCACGACGACGGTGTCAAAGGCCGCGCCCGTGACAAGCGTGGGCCCCGTCGTGCCGCGCACGTGGATGTGACGACGCGGGGGTGTTGCAGCGACGGCGCGCATTGTGCGCCGCGACGCTGACACCGAAGCCGCGTCCGTCAAGTTGACCATCGTGTTGGTCATAGGTTCCACCTCGCCCATCTCAAGGAGAGCTTGTGCCGGTACCGGGCCTTCCAGTCGCACTTGTGCCACGTGCGCCACCCGCACTCGTAAGAAACTGCGCTGGCTGGCACTGCGCACGTGCCAGGCGTCCTCGTCAGCTATAAGATGCAGGTCGGAAATGCCACTGGCGCCAACAGTGCTCGGATTGCTAGACGTACTCAAAATCAATGCATTCGTTTGATTCTGATAGGTCAGGCCGTTAAACGAGATGGCGCAGGTCAGGTCCAAAGCCGCGGGCAGCTCCACGCGGTGGATGCCGGCTGCGCGGGGCACGACAGCCCGGAAGGGCATGTTGTTGCATCCATCCACGACGTACACGTGCGTGTGGCCATCGCTGCTGGTCGGCGCGACCAAAATGTCGGCCATGGTGACGGTGGGTGAAAAAGAGGGCACCGGGTCCGGCAATCCAGCTGGCAGCGGGGCACTGGCCAACTGCTGTGCGCATGCTGCACAGGGTTCAATGTGCGGGACCACTTCAATGTCGTCCCCCGGCACGACGCTGGAGACCACGAGACTGCTGCTCGTGGCCTCGGCGTTAGCTTCAAAGAAGCGGATGGCACTCGGGTCAGCTGTGTCAGCGCTCTGAATGACGCCGTTCCCTGCCGGGGCGAGGCGCACGTGGTTCATGTCGGCACCAAGATCCACGGCACCAGAGCAAGGGAAGGTGCAGGTCACCTCATCATAGCCCTCGCCAAGAGTGGCCGTGACATTGGTCACGTTCTGCATGTGCAAACTATCCTCCCCGCTGCGCAGATCCAAGCTAATGGGCATGGGTGTGTCGAGCACAAACACTCGATCGGCACCGCCTCCACCAAGCAGGCGTACGGCCGTGTTGGCACCCAAGCGCAAAGGTGCTGCGCCCGCACAGAGAGCTGGATTCCACAAGCCGGCACAGAAGCGGGTGGACAGAGCAGGAGCACGCACTTGCCAGGCTGTGCCGTTGGGCAGGGCTTGGTAGACGCGGTTCTCTTGCACCAGCGTAAACTGGTCGGGTGCTGCACCAGCCGAGCCGGATTGAAGGACCAACGAGGTCCAGCCCGTGGACCCGTCGGCCTCAACAATCACAGGGGCGCGAAGTGCACTGAGTGGATGAGTCAAGCACCAGCGACCGCCGGCACTGCAGTCACAGCCGGGCTCGAGGCTGGTCACGCAAGGATTGGGCCCCAGTGTGACGCCATGCACCATGCCTTGGATCAAGATCGGCGCATTTGTGCCCAAAACTGTTACATCGTTGCGCCAGACCCGGCGCGTGGGAATGAACTCTTCCGGCACGTTATCCGTGTGGTTGGCCATGATGATATGTACCTCAGTGCCATATTGCGACACGTCCAACTCGTCATCAATGGTGAGTTGTCCATTGAGCTCAAGCACCAGCAAGTCCACGTGCGCAAAAGACAGGCGGAAAATATCCTCGGCCGGGCTCGCCGTGTCCACGACCGTCAACATGTTCCGACGCAACTCATACTGAAGCGTACGAGGGTCGCTCTGGGCCTGCACGCGCAGCGTCACGGTCTGGTCTGGTGTGGCATCGCCCGTTAACATGATTGTGCCTGCATGGTCGACCAAGGAGCCATCGGCCCCCACCAAAAAGTCGTGTGAACCAGAGCCGGTCACGACGTATTTGAGTTGGGCACCCAAAGCACTCGCGGCCACGCGGTGTTCAGATGTGCTCTGCGTCGAGGCCACCAGGTTGAGCAGTGTCATTTGCCCAGCTCGGACCGAGTTCAAGAAGGTGCGGTAGTGTGCTCCAGCCGTGAGGTGCACGTTGAACAGGCGCACTTCAATATTACGCGTAAATGCGTAGCGAGCCGAATTGTTGACTTCATGTGCAACCGTCTCCGTGCTGATGTTTGTCGAGCTGCCGTCCACGGCGGTCAGGGTGAGCGTGCAGCCGTCCTCGCCCGGACCACCGTTAAGCAGGACCGGTGCCGCCAGCGTGTCAAAGGCGGGCACAACAAAGTTGTCATTTTGAGTTTGGCCAACTACTTGCGTCGAGGTCTCGGGGCGCACCGATGTGATGATAAAAGTGGTATCGTGCAGGTTTGAACCCAGAAGGCGAAGCGCGGAGATGAAGTCGGCTGTCGACAAGACCACATTCAGACCCGCCGAAGACGTGAGAGCATCGGCCGTCATCTCAAAGGCGGTGTCTTCCACGTTGATATCCAACGATTGCAGATCGGACACGGTCAAGGGGTGGGCGGCCACAAAATCAGAGCCTGCTTGTCCACGAAGCGTCACGTTGTTCGAGGAGATACTCTCGATCGTCACGGGACACCATAGGCGCGAAACGGCAAAGGTGCTGGCCACGTGGACGTTTTGCACGAGCATTGTGCCGCAATTTGACTGCGTCAGCAGGGAAAATGTACCCGTAGCTGCCACTCCTGCGGCAGTGAAGGCGAGTTGCGGGGCCGTGGGGTAGGCCTCAAGGTCGATGAGGACATGGAAGAGATTGCCCGCAGGCAGGCGCAGAGTGCTCGTCAGGCCAGCCACTAGAATATTGAAGGCCTTGCCGTTATAGCTGTTGCCAGCAAAAGAGAGCGTGCCGGCCTTGAGCGTGCGGCTGCGCACGGGGTCTGTAGGTTCGGAGCCGGGGCTGACAGTGTCGCGCAACTGCACGTTGGTCAAACCAGAGCCGACGGTGGTAACCTGCACGGTCAGCACGCTGTCGCTGGTGAACAGGGCGGCGGCCGGGTTGATGGCGCCTGCGCTCGAAATTACAGGCATGGGCTGTGAAGTCCAGAACGGTTTGCGATACAGAACCCAGTAGTGGTTCCACTTCAAAACGGTCCAGCACATTTCGTGAAAGGGGATGGGGATACAGGCCTCGATGCCCGCGGTCAGGAAGGCATCCAACTCGGCCACGCCCGTGACCAGGCTCAACAGGTTACCACCGGCCTTCACCAGGGCCACCAAGTCGGCCACTTCAAGAATACCCGTGCCCTCAACGTCCTTGAGGCCGAAACTGATGGTACCGCGCAAACCCAGGCCGACCGAGCCCTTGAAAATGAGCACGCTCACATCAACCTGCACCCCGAAACCCACGTAGAACGACAGCGGGTAGAGTTGTCGTCCCGCGTCGTCTTTGACCCGCATGCCAAAGCGTTCCAGCAACTGAGCAGGGTCGCGTGAAGCAACGGCGGTGGTGAGGGCTGAGAATGGCAGTGAGAGGTGGATGGGTTGCACGGTCAAACCAATGTCCAGTGCCGCCTCAACCATGACAAGGGGAACACTCCAAACAATGTAAGGGCCAAAGGGTACGCTTGAACCCAAGGAGAAGGAGGGAAGCTGAAGCGACACGAGGTCATAGGGAACTTCGTTACCCAGGAGCAAATCCTCGGCGATGGTTTCAAGATGATGCAGGAAGGGGAAGGTAATGCAAAAGCTGGCGCCGGGACTTGGGTTGATGCCGCGTGCGAGAAACTCGCTGAGCTGCTGTGTCACCATATTCTTGATTCCGTCTGGGGTTGTATCGTTTTTGAACTGCGGAATCGGAGACGAGGGAACGGTCCGGTTCAACAAGCTCAGAGCGTAGTTCAAGCTAAAGTTGCCGAGGTCGAGCACCGCCGGGTACTGGGAAAGAGAATACACCAAGTTTTCAACCTTCATCAGGTCCTTCTCAATCGAATCAAAGCGATCCATAAAGGTGATCATGGCCTTGACCATGGCAGAGTGGGTGCTGGCCTTGAGCTTGGAGAGAAGCTCTGCGATGGTCCAAGCCCGGCCGACGAGGTAACGGAGCAGCTCGAGGTGGGTATTCAAAATGTCGTAGACCTCGCGAGCTGGCTTGAGATACTTTTCCAACTTGTCCCACAGCACCTGCTGTAGGTAAGTGAAGTAGGCCCCGAGATGCAGAGCCAAGCTGGTGTGCATGACTGGCGGTGCCAAGGGGTGACCAATTGTCACGTTGGAGGTCAGACTAAATTCGCCCTCCAAGTACGGCAGGTTGGTGCTTAGCGCCTTTTGCTGCACAAAGCCGAGACGTGCATCGGCTTGGAAATATTGCTTTGACTTGAGCATGAACTCGTCGGGCATGTTCGAGGAGCTGGAAGATGACTCAGCAATGGCGCTCGTCCTGAAAGAGCGGCGACGGCGCAGGTTGGTATCCCGATTGATATCTTCCAAGTCATGCTCGATGCTTTGGCACTTGCGAGCCAAGTTTGGGCTCAGGATCATCAGAAGCTCCATGAGGCCCTTGCCGCCACTGAACCAATCGTCGTCCTCAAAGGCCTTGACAAGGTCCTCAACCATGAGTGGCACCTCCGAGGCGAGATGCGTGTCGCGCAGCAGGGTCCAGGCAAAAAAGGGCAGGGCGGCTTCGGGATCCAGCATCTCGAGCAGCGTGGTTACGAGATCCGTCACAATGAGGTTGATGAGCTCGCCACCCATGGCGGTCAGCGCCTGGTGCAATTCATCCGACGTGATGTTTGGATTGGACAGCAACATCACGGCCAAGCGGGTGCCGTCACCCTGAACAGCATGGGCTGCGTCTTGGCCAGTTTTGGCCAAGCCACCGCGGATGATTTTAAGCATGCCAGCAGCCTGGTAACTGGGCTTGACTGAGCCTTCTTTGGGGAGTGAAATTTCACACTCGAGCTGCTTGACCGAATCCACAACGGCCTGGACATCGCCAAAGGCAGTGCGCAGGGCCTGATAGCCCGCAAAAATGGGCGTGACCACGCCAGTGCGCAGAGCTTCGAGATCGGCTGGCAGATCATCCGTCAGATCGGGCATGTTGATGGACGCAAAGCTCTTCTCTGCCACGTCAATTTGATGCAAGATGTCTTCAACCCGCTGTTCGTCCTGCTCCAGCACGGCCGTAAGGTTGGTGCGACAGCCATCCGAGAACTGAAGCCCCGTGCATGAGGAGAGAGTGCCCTCGAGTAGATGCAGGAGATCGTCCACCACCTCGACGGTATTGCGGCGCGTTCGCGCCTGTGGGACGGCTGAACGGCGCAGGCGCCGATCGGCGACGGCTGCCTCGGCTTCAGCACCTCCCCGTGCTTGCTGGCGCGCAGCGGCTACGTCCGAAGGCGGCGTGCCGCTCGTGGCGCCGACACCAAACATGACGGAGAGGCCTGCGTCAACGTGGAGGTCGGCCCCCAAGAATGCCAGGCGGCCGGTCATGAAATCGTTGATGCCCAAATCGGCAGAGAAGATGACAGCAGGATCGGAGAGGAACTGAAAGGTCAGACCAAAGTGTTGCGTCAGGCCAAGACGTACAGGCATGCTGAGGGACACATCAGACGTGATTGTGTCTGTTGACTGCAGGTGCAGAAAGCGCAAGCCACCCAGATTATTATGCACGTGTGTGTGCTGCACCGTGCTGGCCTTGCCAAAGACAAAATCCCACGTGCAGACATCGGCGCACAGTTGAAAGCTGTACGAGTCGGGCATGGCCACTGGAGGCGGCGGGCAGCCGGAGAGCAGGTAGGGAGTAAAAGTCTTGCAGAGGGCGTCGGTGATTTCCTGCAGAATGATTTGGCGCAGCTTATAGACGTCATTGAGGATCGTCTGATTCAGGCTCTGTATGACCTGCACAATGCGGTTGGCGTTTTCCGTGAGAGCCTGCTGCGTCTGAGGTCCCGTTATTTCGGCCAAGGTTTTGGTGATGTGAGCATCGTAGTCGTTTTGCACCAAAGGCAGCTCGACGCCATCGCTAAAGGCGCCCCCAGCTTGATAAAGCACGCGCGGGCCCACTTCGGAGAGGCGCTGCATTTGCGCTACCAGCCGCGCGGGGTCGGCGAAAAAGCTGACGATGTCATGGCGGTGCAGCATGTCGGTCAAGCGCCAAGGAAAGCCGCCATCACCGCACAGGATCTGTTCCAGCTCAATGCCCCGGGCACCATTGGACAGCAAGTACTCAGAGTCGGTGCGAATGTCGACGAAGCAGTCTGGCGCCAGCTCCATGGACGGCTCAGCCGTAAAGTGGCTGGATGCATTGAGCGCCTCCAACTCGTACACGGCACCAACAGCGGCATGAACGTGGAGGTCAGCCGACAGTTGCGCAGAGGTGCGCTCAAATTGGATCGGCAGCATGCCAAAGTACAAAAGTTGGTCGCCCTTGATATCATAATTCACCGCCAGCTTCATGGTCGTGTTGCGCAGCTGCAGCGTGTCCAGCGTGGCGTCGGTAAAGTTGAACACAAGCTGTGAGTGAAAAGTGCCACTGTAGACGAGCGTCAGGTGGTCTGTCTCGCCCTCACCGAGGGGAAGCGTCTGATTGCCGGTCAGATTGCCTTCGGCTGGCTGCGGCGTAAGGTGGAACAATTCGTTGGTTTCAAAGACGAGGCCCGCGGGCAGCGTCGCATTGTTGATCGCAAAGGCCAGGTCGACGGTGACCAGGTCCTCTTCCGGACGAAGGACGATGGCTTGGCAAACATTGATGCCAAAGACGGATGCAAACTGGTCGCACAGCTGGCGCAAATCCTGCACCTGGCCCTGGGAGCACTGCTGCTGAAGCCGCGCGATCTTGTCCTCGAAAACGAGGTTGTAGAGCTTGAGAAGACTCTCGTCAACCATGGCAAGGGGGTGTTGTAAGGCCGGGATGGCGCGGATGGAAGCATCCAGGTCCGCAAGGAGATCTAGCTCCTCGCACAACTCAGTCGCGTTTTCCAAAGATAGGCGCTCAAAGAGAGCGCGGGTGGGGCCTTGAAACGTGGCGTTGAGGGTCCCAAGATCAACAAGTAAGGCCTGCAGGCTGGTGCTGTCAGAGGCACTGCCGGCCGCATTGACCGAAAACATGAGCTCGGGTTCCACTTGTTCGCCTTGCTCCACAACGTTGATGGTGACGTTGGCGGCCGTCACGGTACCAGAAGCTGCAGCCTCGATTTCAAAGTATTCAGGGTACGTGGCCATCTGGCGCAGACTGGCCAGGCATTGAGTGGTGGTGGCCACGGTGGGCACCAGACCAAAGGCAAAGTTGAAGTTGGTGTGCGCCTGGCACCCGGAGTAGGAGCTGGGGATGATGCCAATATCACCGGGACCATCAAAGGCGGCAGCTAGAACACCGTCCACCCGCACATCAGCCTGGTGAAGGATGGCGGCGGAAAAGAACGGCTTGTACAGATGCGGGTGAAAGTAGGCTAGCGAGGCGGTGGCGGTCACTGGCTGCACACCCATAACGGTGGGAATGACCCATGCGTTCTCGCCTTCCTGCACGCCATCAAAGTCCAGGACGACTTGCGCAACGGAGTCGGCAAACCGAGGGTTGGCAGGAGCTACGGAGACGTTGATCATGCTGGCAAACGGGGCCGGTAGAGCCGGGGGAATGGCCGCGAGCAGGGCAGACTGAACAGTGGCGCCCGTATTGAGGGGCAAGACCACGTGCACGTTGGCCGACAGCGGCGTGATGGTCAAGGCGCCGGGCTCACAAAACTCGCCAGCCAGCTTTGAGCAGACGCGGCGTTCAGCGGCCACGACGATGACAAACTCGTTGCCGTCTGAACTGACTGGCTCTTGCAGCTGCGTGGCGTTGGTAAAGTTGGTCTCAAGGCGATACCAGGACACGTTATCGTGGGTCTCAGCACCGGCAAGGTCGGGCGTTTGATAGACGATGCCGTAAGAGACGTTGACACATTGATGAAGGGAGACCACAGCAGCAGTGGTGGCAGGTCGCACGCGAGTGTTGCCTGCGGCGACTGTGGCGTTGATGTTGCTGGGCACGGTACCGACTGTACAGGCTTCAAAGTGACTGCGCCAGGCAGGAAGACGCGCGGGCAACAGCGAGCGCAGGGCGGCGGGAGCTAGGTCATCCGGGGCAAACTGGCTCAGATCCAGACTCTCGGTACGGGGCTTGTAGTAACGAGTCAGGTCAGGTTGGTACAGCATCTGGTAGAGGTAAGCAGCATCGGTGAGGGAGCCAGCAGTGGCCACGCGCTGAAAGGAAGTTTGACCATCAAACACGGGGCTGTTCTGGGTGTAGGTGGAGACCGTGACGGCGTAGGCGCCGCCAGTGCCAAGGGTACGCAAAGTAAATTGGCCGCAAAGCTGTTTGGCCTGATTCCGCTGCACCTTGGTAAGAACGACATCCAGGAGCCAATCGAGATCGCAATCGGCAAGGCCGTTGTTGAGAGCTTCAGACGCGGCCTCCAGGCTGCCGTAAGTCATGGGCATGGTGCAGTTGGTCAGCGGGCGACCGTTGACCGAGACGCTGAGGCCGAGCGTTTTGGCATAGCTGCCGGCGGGGCAAACGAGTTCCGTGGTCGCCACCTCGAGGTTGGACATGGAGAGCGGCTGCAGGGCCCAGAGGGAGACGTTGCCAAAGTCAGCGGCGTAGGAAGAGAGGTTGGTCAAGGTATTGACGAGACCTGGGGCTGGAGCTTCCACATGTTGGAGAGCATCAGGCACCAGGCGGACGAGGCTTTGGCTGAGGAGGTCATGCAGGAAGG
The DNA here is from genome assembly GCF_000002865.3 of Monosiga brevicollis MX1. Classification (NCBI taxonomy): domain Eukaryota; class Choanoflagellata; order Craspedida; family Salpingoecidae; genus Monosiga; species Monosiga brevicollis. Next base: position 73,893 of record NW_001865077.1, read on the forward strand.
CCTGGCTGGCGGAGTGGGGTTCGTCCGTGTCAGAGGACCAAACCATCGAAGTGGCGCTGTTTGCGCGGGTGTAGCAGGTGGCGGTGCTCAGGGGGCCGGTTGGGTCGTTCTTACACAAGCTGGAGGCGTCGTTGGAAGAGGCACGATTGTCGATGGCGCCCGTCAGGGTGGTGTTGGTGTCGGTGGTCAGGGCGACACGGACGTTGACCTCGGCATCGACGATGCTGATGATGTCCTGATCTGAGTAGGAGTGGATGTCGAGGCGGGCCTGGTAAGAGCTGTTGCGAGAAATCCCGTGCATCATGTCCTTGGCCACGGGGAGGGCCAGGTGGGTGGCCAGGGTGTTGCCGGTAAGGTGGGAGTCAAAGTCAAAGCCGCGAAAGTCAAGGCGCATGGTGGAGTTTGTGACGAGAAGGGTGGGAAGCTGGAGGCGAGCGGTGCCGACAACGTCGCGGGTGCCGATGCGATCGCCGCTCATGGACATCCAATGCAGGGAGACGGAGTTGATGGTCAGCAAAAAGCCGTCATTGTAGGAGGAGCGGCCATAGACGAGCACGTTGTCGAGGTCTGAGGTCCAAGCACCGAGCGTGGCATCAAAGCGGTGAGCCACGTCGCTCATGAGGGTTGATCGAACGTTGCCAATGTCTGCCAACAGGGCAGCAAGGGCACCCTGGACGTTGGCTTGATCAACGACAATGTCAAAGACGTTGGCGGCTTGGCTGACGGCAAAGTATTCAAAGACGTATTGCTGAAGGTATTCGAGATTGTCACGATAGTGCTCAAGGAGGAACTCGTTGGTCCACTCAAAGTCCCACCACCACCACCAGTAGTCGTTCCAGTAGACGCAGAACATTTCCTCGCTCCACCACATGGGCCAGTCCCGGGGGCAGTTGTCACAGTTGTTGGGCGTGTAGCGAACGTGGACGGCGTTTTCGTCGACGTTGCCGGTGACGGCTTTGACGGCAACCGTGAGAAAGACAGGGTAGTAGCGCTCGTTGCGATCAAAGTCCTGTTGAGACACTGTCTGCATGTGCCACTGCAAGGGGGCATCCAGAGCCCAAGCGTTGGGATTGGCGGCAAAGTTGTCGAGGCGACCGATAAAGGCGACCAAGAGATCGTTTTGGGCGGTGGTGGCGCCGTCGAGCTTATTCTCGTAGTAGTATTCCTCCCAGGCCTCGGGAAAGCTGAAGTAGTCAATGTAACCTCTGAAGTTGTCAGCGACGGCGGCTTGAACACGAGAAAAGTCGACGCTGGCGTCGAGGCGCGCGCCCGTGGCAGTGAGATGAAGACCAATCTGGGCGACAAGTCGCTGACCCGTGTGATCAATGTACATTTGGAGGCCTAGGCGTTGGGCCACGTAGGCAATGGCGCCGGGCGTATGCGGATGCTTGCGTAGACCGGCGTACTGGGTGAGGAGGGGCTGGATGACCGTTGGACCGAGGTGGGCCGCCAGCATGGCATTGGCATACGTGTTTCCAGTGTCGAGGGCGCGGGTAAGGAGGGAGTTGAACACGGCAGCAGCCGGGGCAGTATCCAAGGTGGTGGCGGCGGTCACGGGGATGAGGGCTCCGCCCTCAGCGGCTTCGTTGAGGCTGTAGGGGAGCGCGAAGAGGGCTTGGTCGCTCGAGGCGGCTGGGGTGGGAAACAGCAGGCCACGAAGATGGCCAGAGACGTTGGCAGGGATGCGGTTGACAAAGGCCCACAAGGCTTGGTCGTTGCCGGTCACGAGGTCGCTATGGGCTGTGACTTGGAGGTGGTTGCCTTGGGTGGAGAGGTGTAGGTCAAGGAGGAGGTCGCCCTCGGCGCAGCGAATGGTGGCCCAGGTTTGACTGTGCACGCCGACGACCTGGAGAAGGGCGGCATCGGTTGTGACGGCGGTGGCCACGGTGGCGCGCGCCCCAAAGGCCTCGGGGACGAGGGTGGGGTTGGAGCAAGCCGGAGTGGCATGCGCCACCTCGTAGAGGAGGGCGTCCGGGATGCTGGGACAGGAGTTGGGGTCGGCACATTCCAAGGAGGAGCGGCAGAGGCGGTCCAAGCCGCTGCTGCTTTGGCCGTAACATTCCGTGGACATGGGTGCATGCAAGGCGTGTAGAAAGACGGGGCGCAAATGCCAAGCGGTGGTGGTGGAAGCGTCGAGACCGTGGAGGCGCGTGGGGGTGAGCATGGCGCGGGCCAGCTGCGTTTCCAAGGGCGTGGGATTGACGGGTTGGGTGGCCATGGGCGTGGTGTAAAACTGGGTCCCGTCGCGCAGGTCCATGTCGAGGAGGAGGGCGCTTGGGCCGCGGGCCCAGAGGTGGCCTTGCAGGAAGGGAGGGCTGTCGGTGAGGGCATTCCAGTCGCCGGCGGCATGGGCGTTGAGTTTGACAATAGCAGTCGCGCCCGTGTAGGGAGCCGTGGCGAGTGCGAACGACAGCTCCATCTGGGCCTGCAGCAATTGGCAGGTTTTTTGGGTGTTGCCAGTGCAGGCGCTAATAACCAAGGAGCGTTGGACCTGCAACGGGCACAACGAGGTGCAGGCAAAAAAGGGGGTGAGGAGAATATGCGCGCGTGTGTGTGTGTGTGTGTGTGTGCGCGCGGGCGGGCGCGTTGAAGTGTTGGAAGGCCTGCGATCCAGGCTTGAGGGGCTGGGTCTTGAAGGAGAGCTTTGACGCACCTGGGCCGTGTAAGTGGAGGCATTAAAGGCCAGGGAAAGGATGGCGGTGCTGTTGGCGACGCACGGCAAGGCGTTACAAGCGGCCGGCAGCCATGACCAAGAGATGGCGTCGCCCGTGAGACTGTCGAGAGATTGTGCATTCAAGGCATCTTCCCAACTCTTCAGGGCCAGGTTCAAGGCGGCGGCGTCGTCATCGCCATTGGTCGGGGTTGAACAGCTGGCCAGCAATAACAGGCCAACCGTCACCCACCAAACTGGCGTTGACCACCGTCTACCCCCGCCACGACCCGACCGCCGACCGGCAGCCGTCGCGGCGGCAACACCGACCATGGCCGGGCACTTGTGGTGCCTCAAAACCTTTTCGCCCGCCGGGGAGGGTGAAGGATCACTGCCACTGTTCCTCGGTCAGAGCTCTGACTTCGCTCGAATGACCCGCGTGGCGATACTTCGAAGAAAGACGCGCCTGCCAAAAAAAAAAAAAAAACCTCGGTCGGACTGTCTTCCTGTGAGCAAGTTGCACACCCAAATGCACGCACACGCATTCACGGGCTCCGTATCCTTGTAGTCCACGGGAGCACTTGTGCGCGCGTTCCTTGAACGACTAGAGGCGCTGCCGTTTGAGAGAGAAAAAAAAACTCGAGAGAGAGAGAGTTTTGGAGAGAGAGTGTGTGTTACACAACACAAGAGAGAGAAATGCTGAGAGAGAGAGAGAGAGAGAGAGAGAGAGAGAGGGAGTAGTGGCAGAGAGGAAGGGATGGGTGAAGAATTTTCAAGAGGGAGGGAAATGACCACGACTACTTTGAAGAGAATGGGCGAATAGATGGAAACTCTAAAAGGGAGATGGCAACGCAAATTCAGAGACTATTAAAGGTCCCGAGGTAATGATAGAGGTGGACAAGAATTGCTGCGTTGGAAACAGAGCTTGACGATTCCACAGGAAAAGGTACAAGAGGTACAGAGTGGGAGCCGTCTGGTAAGAGAGAGAGTCCGGCCGCAAAGGAAAGCGCAGAGGTATGCATTGACTGATTCAATTCTTTCGCCCAATTGGCTTGCAAATGCAGTGGTGAGCAGAGCGTCAGGGTAGGCAGCGAGGTTCTGAGAGAGACACTCTGTGTGTGAAAGTGATGGGAAAAAATTGGAGTGGGGTGAGTCTGGACGCGTTCACACGTGTGACGGTTTTACGTTGCTTACACCTTGAGCAACATCCTTGGTGTGTGACAGCGTGGCCGGGTGGTAGGTATCGTAGATTTGACACAATGTGGCAAGAGATGGTGCCGTGCAAGGGGTTGAGTTCAGAGAGTTGTCACTGAACGAGAATCAAGACACGCTGATATTCAACGGCAGACAAGAGACGCTGTCAATGATTCTGAACCTTTCAGAGGTTTCATTGGGGCAACATTTGAAGAAAACAAAAGTCTGACAAAGGGCTTGACATGCGCAGTATGACTCTACTTTGTTAACGGTTAATGCAGAAAAGTCTCTGGTTCGTGCATTTTTGTTAATGAGTCGTATTATGTATTGTGGTGAAAGTATTTACGTTATGGAAGCATGTCTCAATACCAGTAACCGCAGGACTTTATCTATTTCATGAAGTTTTCTTCATGTTAACAATGGTACTTCGTGTAGTAATAAACACGTTTTGTGTAAGTTGACATTGGCAAAAAAGTGTTGTTACGAGCATATCGGGACACGGGACATGTGGACTGCAGCGGAGACGGACGGAGAGGGCGTTGTGTTGTACCAAATGAGAGTGAGGGCCAGCCCAACAAGGCCAGCGACCTCTCGTGCCTGCTTCATTCTCTCCGGAGGAATGGTTAAGAAGCTGGTACAGTGTGCAACCCTTTTTACTGATGCGCTTGAGCCAAACTTGTGCACTCGTCCACCTCTCGCTAGGGCACGCTGCATCAGCAGGGACTGCGGCAGTGATCCCGGTGGCCAGGAGGCCCGTCACGCTCGTGCATAGCTGATGCCATGTTCAAGGGCGGCGACAGCGCCGCAACAAGAAAAAGAAGGAAAGAGGGCGCCCGCTTGCATTCGCAGCGCCCAAGTTCCGATACGAAGCTCGCACTAACCGGAGAGCATCGTCGAATGCAAAGCGACACAAAAAAAAAAAAAAAAAACATATGACGTGCGAGCGCGCATGGCCGCAGCCTTGTATCCTGCCGTAGATTGTGATGCGCTACCATGCACTGCTGGGCGCTGCGATCTGCGGGCCATTCCATGAATTTGAGACGAATAAAAACTTAAAACCCATGGTCTGGGCAGAGGGAGAGGGAAGGAAGGATGCGGGTGATGAATGTTGACAAAGGGCAGGAAAGCACTTTGATGCACGCGTGTCGGAAAGTCTATCCGCTAGCATGTATTAGTCGAGAGGAAGGCCGCGGCCCTTGACACGGAGACGGCAAAACAAGCAGACGACGAGATGGCCGACAGACGCACACAAACGCACAGAAAGACAAGAAGAGTGAGAGGGAGTGAGTGAGGGAGAGGGCGTAGCGAGAGGGGGGGAGAGGGATAGATAGTGAGAGGGAGAGAGGAGATGTCTGATGCATCGATGGACAGACGGACGGACAGAGATAGAGACCTCTGTAGAGACACGAAGAGTGAGTCAGCGAGACACACAGAGAGACACAGAGAGAGACACACACAGAGAGAGAGACAGAGACACACAGAGAGACACACAGAGAGACGCAGAGAGAATCGCAGAGAGAATCGCAGAGAGAATCGCAGAGAGAATCGCAGAGAGACACACAGAGAGAGAGACACACACAGAGACACACACACACACACACAGAGAGAGAGAGAGAGACACACACACAGAGACACACACAGAGACACACAGAGGGACGCAGAGAGAGACGCAGAGAGAATCGCAGAGAGAGACACACACACAGAGATACACAGAGAGACACACAGAGAGAGAGACACACACAGAGACACACAGAGAGAGAGACGAGTCAGTCCGCCGCTTCCCCTCCTGCTTCCCTTTTCTACCATAATCTTGAATAGTACTACCTAATCTTGAATTTGACCTTTTTGAATGTGTGTCAGTCTCTCTCTCTAAATCTCTCTAAATCTCTCTCTCTCTCTCTCGAAATCTCTCCCTCTATGTCTCTCTCTCTCTCTAATCTCTCTCTTCTCTCTCACCAATTCATTCTCTCTCCCTCTCTCCCTCTCTCTCTCTTCTCTGTCTCTTCTCTCTCGCTTCTCTCTCTTTTCTCACTCTTTTCTCTCTCTCTTTTCTCACTCTTTTCTCTCTCTCTTCTCTCTCTCTTCTCTCTCTCTTCTCTCTCTTCTCTCTCTCTTCTCTCTCTTCTCTCTCTTCAAAACGTTCTCACACACACACACACTCTCACTCTCACTCTCTCACTCGCTCACTCTCTCGCTCTCTCCCACACACACACACACACACACACACACGTTGGGGCGTCATGTCGTCGCAAAGTCGAGATGGCAGTGGGGGAGGTCGGGGACGTCGTCGGGGGCAGCAGGAGGATGAATGGGAGGAGCATGGCGCTGCTGGGGTAGAGGAGGATGGTGATGGTGGTGGTGGTGGTGGTGGTGGTGGTGGTGGTGGTGGAAGTCACAAGCGGCCGCCGAGAGAGCCGCGACCTCGGTCTCACATGAGCGGGACGCCGTTACATGCTGCCGCCTCCTCGGGTAACCTTGGCACCCTCGTAGTACGTGCTGTTGGACCGTATGCCCTGGCACCTCTCCCTCTCCCTCTTCCTCGCGTTGCCCAGCTGATTGGCAGGCCCCATGATCTTTGTATTGAACCCTCTCCCTCACTCACTCGTGCCCCGCGCGTTTGGCTCGGTCGGGTGGGTCCCGTCCGCGCGCGCGCGTGTGTGTGTGTGTGTGTGTGTGTGTGTGTGTGTAGCTCATCGCTGAGCGCATGACCGATGTGGACATTCACGCCTCGGACGATGGCGAGACGCCCCTGCATCGATGCTGCCGCACCGTCAGTCTTCTGATCCCACCTTGGTCATCGCAGCAACGCGCGGGGCCCTTGGCCCGCCTCACTCACATCCATATCCCCGTGCCACGCACCCCCCTTCCTTCCCCACCCCCTTCCTATTAGGGCTCTATCCCCTGCGTCTCGTGTTTGATTGATATGGGCGCCAACATCAACGGGACTTGCTTTGCCGGCCACACCCCGCTGCACGTGGCCTTTGAGGCTTCACACCACGAACTCGCCCAGTGGATCCTCGATCACGGGGGTCACCCATGCAACCGCACCTGCACCCGCTGCAAACTCAACCTCAAACTCCTCGAGCGCCGCCGACAGCGCTCCCTCCCCGCCCAGCCCCCACCGACCCAACCCGCGCCCTCCCCGACCAACACGCCCGCCACCACCACGAGCAACAAGCGCAAGAAGAAAAAGAAAAAAGCCACCAAATCCCGCACCCGCACCCCCGACGACGCAGATGCACACGCAAACGCAAACACAAACACAAACGTTGCCGCTCCTCCACCCCCCGTCCATCTCAATGGCACAAACGAGATGTGGGGCACAATCACACCCCCACAGTCACCACCCCTTACCACCACCGCCAGCTCACCCTCGGCCCTAAGCTCCCAGCCCAGCTCCAGCTGTGACCAGTTCGACCCCGACCCCGACTATGGTCATAACCATGGCCACAACCAAGAAGAAAACCACAACCACGACCATGACCACAATCACGACCAACAAGAACCAGATTCGCTGGATTTCAACACCTTCCTGGACCTCGACTCTGAAATCCAAAAGCTCAAGCAGGAACTTGGCGGTCGCTCCTTCACCGATGCCATGCACCAGGACGCCGCGGCCAAGCGCGAAGAAGCCATGGCTTTGACTCGGCGTCGCCTTCGCAACGATCAGCGCCGAAACGAACGCGCACAGGTCAATGAAGCCGCCGCCGCCCAAGCCGCCCAAGCCGCTGATCAGCAGGCCCGCCAGCGCCCCGCCGTTCCCACCGTTTCTCGCGCCGTTCAGGTCTCGGAATACGACCTTGCTGACCTCCCCCTCGACGCCTATCGTGCCTCCACCGACCTGGGTGAAGAAGTCCCGCCCGAAGAAAACTCCCGCTGGCGCGTCCGGGCCGGTTCCCGCTTCTACTGGCAGGTCCAAGGCCGCCCAGCCACCAAGCGTTTCTTCTTCCAAGTCAACCTGGCCCAAGGTCCTCAATTCGATGTCCGCGTCCCTCGCATCCGCAACCCTCACAAGCGCTCCGCTTTTGAACTCAAGTTTATCGATATCAATCGCATCCTCCCTCGTGCCGTACGTCGGCATTGCGGCACGACCCCAAACCCCTGACCCCTTCACACCCTCCCCCAGCTCACCAGCGTACCTTGTCCTACCCCACCTCACAAACTGCAGGTGATAATTCAAATTATTCTTGAATCCATTCCGCTAACTTATGTACGAATTCTCCGTGCTGCCGATCCCTCCTTGCTCGACGACTTGGTCACCGCTCGCCCGTGGCTGTTGTGTGCAATTGGCGTGTTGCTTGGGGCTCTCCAGCGTCACGTCGCCCAAGGCACCCTCACCGCGTGCGCCTTGCTCCACAGGACTATCTCCTGGCTATTGCCTTTACATGTGATTGGTGGCGGGGCGTTGTCTGCAACGCGCTCCGCGAGATCACGGGCGGTTTTATCGAAGACGCCAATGCCATCATTCAGCGCGCCCTTCAGGTGCGGCTCGGACCTTATCACCGCTTGGACCGCTGTAGCCCTCGCCTCTTCTGCACTCACCGACATTATTTCCCTTGCACCAGGAGCTCGAGCCCGCTGAAGTCGAACGTCTAAAAGTCACCCTCCTCGACCTCTCTTCCTGGCGTTGCCAGACCCGTCTTCGTCTCAAGAACATTATGCCCCTTCGAAACGTCTTTGTCGCTCGCAACGACACCCCCTTTGCCGGCAAATGGGAGCGCTGCAACCTCACCCTGTTTGATGCCGCCGTCCTTGCGACCATTCGCATGGGCTCGGGTAACCTCCAGCAGCCTCGCCCGCTCAACGGCCTGCGCGCACGCGTACGTCGCTCGCCCCTCCAAGTTTTGCCGTCTCTCTCGCTCTCGAATACAAGCAAGCTACCTCAGCTCACACCCCGCCCGCCGAACCATAGGCCCCGCCCATTTTGTCCAAGCTGCACGACCTTATGGATTTTCACATCTTTGGTCGCCAGCTTGCAAGCCTGCGTGAGTATGCGCTGGTCTTTGATCTATGCCAAAGAATGCTGGCCCGGCCCGAGGATGCTCAATTTTTCGAAGCCATCAACGCCGATGTGGCTTACGTACTCGCCGAAATTGTTGGCCCATTTCTGGCCCACGAAATGCGGCAGATTGAGTCAGCAACGGACGCTGTGGATGAGGACTTTACCCGTGAACGCGAAGCCTGGGAGGCTGCGCTCACATTTGACATCCGTCCAGTCATGGCTCACCTGTGCCACGTCCTCAGCGCTGCCCAATATACCCGCCTACTCATGTTGAGCATGCATAGCGGCTCCTATGCCGTCCGCCTTCGACATGCCCTGCAAGACGAAACTGAACGCCGCGCTCGCGAATGGCTAGCTAGCCAGGCCATTGATATGTAGCGCAGCGCACATTCTTGAACGGAAACTTTGTCTTTTTTTTTTCGCTCCTTTTATCAAGCTGGCGAATAATGACTGCTTTTATTTCTTTTCTTGGTCGAGTTAATTGCACTCGGATACCCATTCGATTGCTCAAAACTCTCGTGTTCACAATTTTTATCATCGGAGGTTTTTTTTTTTCTTGAATAGATCAAGCCTGGAGCTTCAACACAGGAAACAGTTTGCCCCCTGCTCCCCTCCCTGAAAAAAGAGTGAGCGTGAGAGTGAGGGAAGGACCACGCACAAGACGCGTGTGTCACGTTGGAACGACAAGAATAATTAACAAATAAAGAAAGAAAAAAGAAGATCAATCAGTTAGTCCTGTCAAACATTTTAGAAAAAGAAAAGGGCGCGTTCGCTTTTGGCGTGGCGACATCAGATGATGAGCACACAACGACCAGGAGCGTTTTAGGAAATGGCTGGAAGGGTCACGGAGCCTTGTGAAGCCCACAGCTTGGTGGGACTTGCAGGTGGCTCGCTATTCCGACTGCTGCCCAGGGATTCATTGAGCGCACGCAGCTGCTCGCGTCGGAGGGTGGAAGCGGGCGGTGTCTCGGACGACGTCGACAGCCAAGTGGACATGTTGCCGCGGTGTTTTTTGCGCATGGTGCGGTAGTTGCGCACCAGATCAGGAAGCGGCACCACGTTTTGATCCTGATCCAACCAGGAGTGAGAGGCGGCGGTGTAGGTTTTGGGAAACACTGGGCGGCGAATCAAGCGACGTCGTGCCGCCGTTTGCGCCTCGTGTTGACGTTGTGCATTGGACATGGTTTTCCGACCCGACGCCTTGGGCTTGGTCAGTGATTGGGCTTTTGCCGTGGATGAGGGTGGCATACCGACCCGCGGCGTGGTGTCATTGCGCCCGCGCCGATGTGCTGCAGCAGATGATGTGGTCCCTGCTTTGCTTGGGGCCGGCTTGACAGCAAACCCGCGTCGCCACCGGCGCCATGCACGCTGAATGACCGTGGCCGCCTGTTGTGTGCCACCATACACAATGCAAGGCGAACGTGAGCACCAAGCTCATTCTTGCTGTCCAAAAGCAAGCGGGAAGACTCAAGGCCACGACGTGGTGGGGGCATGGCGGAGCATACCTCGATTTTGATGCGAACTTGGGCCACGCGCTGGCTTTCGTTTCGCGTCGTGTCTCGGTGGCGTTTGGCAGTGGCCAACAATAGGCCTCGCTGAAGACGCTCCTCCTCAGCCAGCCGCTCTTCCTCGGCCTCCCGAGCCCTGGAAAGGTGAGACAAGACGGACAGGGTTGAGGATGAGATGCTGCATCATACCCTAGAGAAGACGGATGCAGAAAAGACAGCTGACCGTTGCTCCTGGACGATGCGGTCGGCTTCAGCCTCGGCCTGAGCGCGCTTTTCAGCACGCGCACGCCGCTCAGCCGCCTTGCGGCGCTTGTTCTTGTAGGCTTTCCGCGCCGTGTAGCCCTATCATACGATAGTGAAACACAAAATAGAATAAAAATAAAAAACAAAAAGTTCGTTCGAGCGGACAAACCCGCGAAGTGAGGGCCAGCAGGCATGAGACGGCCTGTAACTTACACGCCACGAGGCCTGGATCGTTGTCACCGCGGCTTGACGACGAGCCTGCAGCAGCTGGTATGCCTTTCGAGCCAAAGCGCCACGCAAAAAAGCTTGGATGCGCTTGGCTGCCGCCGCCTGCACCTCCTGTTCTTGTTGCTTCCGAGCAGGCGTGGGCTTAGGAGGTGATGCCGGAGTTGACGGTTCAACAGACGCAGCAGCTGGCTCAGGCACAGGCACGGGCTCAGCCGTGGGCTCGGGAATGGCGTTGTCCTTGGAAGATGACCGGCGCCTGCTCTTGTCACGTTTGTTCTTGCGGCGTTTGCCCCAACCACGCTTGGGCGTGGATGGCGGCTCATCTTGCGCGCCGGCACTCTCGGGTTCGGGCTCGGGTTTAAATGCGGGTGCCGGATTAGCACTCGAAGTAGGGTCAGAAGCCATCGCAGGAGCGGCCTCGGCGTCTGAGGACGCCGCGGGCGCGTTGTTCGAAGAAGCCGGGGCTTGCTCAACGTTGTCAGTTGCCGTCGAGGCGGCATCGGGCAGGCTAGCAACCCCGCAGCCGCCATGCTGGGCGAGCAGATTGGCGGTTTCGGTATGGCCGTTGGCCATTGCATAGTCATATGGCGTGCTGTGAGAATCTTGCGTTTCTTGCACATTCACTTGCGCACCGGCGGCCAGCAGCAATTCGGCGACAGGAGTAAAGCCACCCAGTGCTGCCCAATGCAGCGCGGAGACACCGTCTTGGTCCTGAGCATTGACTTGCGCACCACGTGCAATGAGCACGGGAACGGCTTCTGTCTGACCACGGTAGCTGGCGTAGATCAATGCCGTTTTGCCCGAGGAGTCGAGGGTGTCGAGGGGAAGGTGCTGAAGGGCCAGGTTCAAAAGATCCAGGCTGTCACGCATGGCGGCCCAATGTAACAAGTTACGACCCTCGGCATCCACGGCCAAAGCTGGGTCGCAGCCAGCGTCTAGCACAGCTTGCGCAGTAGCCAGCGAATCACCCTCAACGGCCGAGAGCAGCGGCGTCTGCGCATGGAATGCGTTCAATTGCGATGGGAACACAAAGCAAACAGGAGAATGAGTCAAACCTTTGCAATACAGTCTTAGTCTTTGTGCAAGACTGACAATAAAAGGAAACAGGGAGCAGGGGAGCAGGGGAGCAGGAGCAGGGGAGCAGGGGAGCAAGATAAAAGGTCACGGTTGGTACTGACCATGCCCGCGGCATCCTGAGCGGTAAAGGCTTTGGCGTTGTTGCCCAGCGCTGCAATGCAGGGGATGGCTTCAGCCAAGACAGCTAGATGCAAAGGAACGCGCCCCTAGCATTGCACAAGCACCGAACCAGTCGAATAGTGAGGCGCGAAAGGGTTGAAGCAAACTGCCTGGCTGCACAAATAAGGCCGACCAACATGGGCGACTTGGGCGACAAGCATCAAAGGATGTCAAGCGAAGAAGAAGAAAAAGGAATCCGGGTGCGCTTACATCTTCATCTGGGATCAGAGGATCAGCACCGGCTGCCAAGAGGGTTTGGAGCACGATGGGCTGATTTTGCATGGCAGCCCAAGCCAGAGGTGAACGTTGTTGTGCATCAAGGGCGTTGATACCTCGACCATGTGCCAGCAGAAGTTCGACAAGAGTGGCGCCATGGTCGTGTTGGCACGCGTAGTGCAAGGCCAGGCAGCCATGCATGTCAGCCAGCGTTTCGTTGGCACCGATTTGCATGAGATAACCCGTGAGATCCACATGGCCTGAGGCGGCGGCCCAATGCAAGGCTGACCGCCCGCTCTGATCAACCAGGTTAGGGTCGCAACCAAGTGTCAGGAGGAGCTCCGTCTTGGTGCCATCCCCTACAGTCAGTCACGGACCAGGACAAGTGTGCCACAATGAGGAAACGGCAAGTTGGGCAGTACGCGACGTGAGCATGAAGCCATCGGCGGCAACTGCCAAGCCCTTACCATCGGCCACGACGACGTGAAGGGGTGCACGGCCTTGCTCGTCGGCCATGACCATCAACTCGGGCTGGGCTTCTACCAAAAGCCTAATGGGCCCATGACAAGAATGAGTAAGGGGAGGAGCAGGAAGAGCTGATTCGAATAGAACGCGCCCAGAGTCAACGCAGGGGCAAGAAAACAAAGCAGCAAGAAGAAGCAGGTGAGACGCACTGAAGATTGGCGGAATCATCCGAGTCCAAGGCAAAGGCAATGGCTGATTTGGCGACCAGAGTTTCTTCGCCAGACTCGTCCACGACGGGGGCGGAAGTTTGGACGCGCGGGTCGGCCCCTTGCTTGAGCAGGGTACGAACAAGCTTGGTTCGGCCCTGGGCGATGCACCACATCTATGTGGGGAAACAGGGATGAGGACCAAGGTTGCGACGCAACAGGGGTCGGGCGGAGGGTGGTCAAGATGAGACGGGGGCCCGATGGGCAGCCGGCTGCACGGACCAAGGGCGTCATGCCGGTGGCGTCCACGGCGTCGAGGTATCCGGCGGGGTGCGTGGCCAGGGCAGCTTCGCAGATGGCCTTGAGGGTTTTGGAGCTCTCGTTCGTCACGCAATAGTGGAGCGGGGTACGGCCTTCAGCATCCTGTTGATCAGCTCTGGCACCACGCTCAACGAGGATGCGTGCCACCTGTACAAGGAAAGGAAATGGGAGAGAGGGAGGGAGAGATGTGAAGGAGAAGGGATGATGAAGGCCGAGTGAGCCTCATGCGTCTATAAAACGACGAGCACAAAGCGTTGGGACAACGTTGGGGCAGGCGTTTCGACCTTGGCCTGCTCAGCATTGACGGCGTAGTGCAAGGCGGTAAGGCCGTTCATGTCGGCGACTGTCAGGTCTGCAGCGTTGTCACATAAAAAGACCACCATCTCCTAGGAAAAAAATGAATCGAGGGGGGGAGCCGCTCTGTGTGAGTGCGAACCATGCTCAACCTTTAAAAGAAAACTGGGAAGCAGGCAAGGGTGAGACCAAAGCGTCTGTGCAAGCATGTATCTTACACGCGCGCCAGCCGCGGCAGCAAACATGATAGGGGTTCGCTGCTCCTCATCCACATCATTGACGGTGTATCCCAGCTCCAAGGCCTGATGCCACCAAATTGAGATGAGAGCGCGCAGGTCACGAGGCAAGATGCCATCAGCATCAGGGCCGGCTTTGGATACCTGAGCCACGTAATTGAGGTCATTGGCCTGGGCGCCAGCATGCATGGGCTGCATCGAGACCTGG
>NW_001865077.1:88354-157039 GCF_000002865.3 Monosiga brevicollis MX1
ATCCTGGCAAACAAGAAGAGCCGAGCCGAGCCAATAGATCCAGAAGAGACTGTCGGCGTCGGCAGCGAGTGTTGCCCGTGTCAACGCCACACGAGCGCCACACACCAGCACCTTCACTGGCAACAGCAGCTCCAGCAGCTCCAGCACCACCAGCAGCACCAGCAGCACCACCACCAGCTCCAGCAGCTCCAGCACCAGCAGCTGGCGAGAAAATGAAGAAAAAAAATTCGGATTTCGACCCAAAAAGTTATCTGTAACAATGCCAATTTCTTCGTAAGTAACTACGCATATTAACACCATAAACTGAGTATTTTGCTACATAAACTTATGACAAATCACACTAGTCTTACCTATCAATTCATTATGTTTCTTCATGAACCGATGTATTAGCTTCGTTTTCTTCAAATACTCACTGCAGAAAGTCTTTTCAAGCCGTCATTAACCTCGACGGCCCAAAGATTTCTTTGGAAACCACAGCCCTGCCCCTTGAAAACGTCTGACATTTGTGGTTGACCAAACACACACACCTCTTTGCGCAAAACCTGAATCATTTCTCGCACCATTTTCACCCCGGCCACTGATTCAGTTTTTCGCAAGCTTTTAGTCCGGCGAGATGCAGGTCACCCGCGTGTTGATGATGGCAGCCCGTTCCGTGCCGGGGCGCCAGTGGTCTGGGTACGTGGCGAGCGCGCCGTTGCCGCTGTTGCCGTCGTCCTTGTGTTGTTGTTCGTGTTGTGGAGATGGCGCTGTGGGAGGGGCTCGACCCAGGTGGTCGGGGGCGAGCCTTTGGACAAGAGGGAAAGAAAAACGGCTGGTTGTCGTGGCCTTGTTGGTCGGCACCCGAGCTGAGCTCACCACATGGAATCCGGATAGTAAAACCCGCAAGGTGTTCAAGTATGGCAAGACGCGCCGCAATAATACCTTGAAGCAGTTCAAGCAGATTGCTGAGAATCAGTCCAACATTCTCAACCCCTTTCTCTCTGCCGTGCGTTCCACGACGAGCCCATGGATCCTTGTCCCGAACCCCCGCTTCACATCGCTCCCGCTCACTCGATGGCCTTGATTGTCGCTTTTGTTTCCCGCCTGCTTGTCATTAGAGTGCCGAACACCAGCATGTGCAGCGGGCCTGGGAAAAGTAAACTCTGTATCGCCCGCATGCTAACAATGGTTGGTGGACACAAACTGCAAAACTCAAGGGATCAATTTTTGCCCTTGAGATCCTCAATCTGCACGAGGAACATCTGCATCTGACGCTTCAGCTCCCCCTTGACATCCTCCAGATCCATCTTCAGCTCCTCCGCCTCCTCTGCCTTCTCGCCGTACATTTGTAGCATGAGTTGATACCTGCCGTGCACCGCCACAACACGCGTTTTTCCAGTTGTGAGCTTCCTGCGCGCGCGAACATGTGTCGCATCATGCCGTCTCGCTCCCTTGCACCCTTCCTGGTCCAGGCCAGAGACCCATCGCGCTGCGCGCAATGACCTGGCATCTCACGCCCTGAACAGAACAAGAAGAAACAATCGATACAAAATATTTGCACATATTCATTTTTCCCAGACTCAAGCTCGCACATCACTCACCGGTTGGACAAATCGTCATATGAAGCCTTGACATCGTCCAACTGCGCTGCAGCGGCTTGAAGGTCCTCGTTCCGTTGCACCTGAAAGGTTCACCGCCGAACATGAAAATGGAAAAATGGTTTGAACCGCCAGAAGATGGCAAGGTAAAGCAAAGCAGGTGGTGCAGACGACTCCGACCCACGCACCAATTGCATGACCTCCTCGGAGAGTTGGTCACGTGCCCGGTTCAACGCCGACCTGCCATACAGCCACCAGCATCAGCACAGCCAATTTTTCGCGCGAATGAAAGAGAGACCCAACCTCGCGCCCTTCACTTCGGAAACCTCCGGGGCAAAAAAAAAAAAAAAAAAAAAAAAAAAAAAAAAACCTTACACTTGAGATCGAAGCGAGGCAAGCTCGCCCCCCGAGGAATCTTCCGGCCCCGTGCCAAATAATGGCGCTCCCCCCATGCCAGACCGAGAAAGAGAGGAGGCCACTTCATAACCTACTCCAACAAGCATGCGAAGCGCCACTATGGGTCCACACACACCAACATTTCGAAGCATACCCGTCATACACGCTTTGCCCCACGTACCAACACCAGTGCCGCCACCCGGAGACATTGGTGGTGCATCACCCCCGCCATAACTGCCAATGTCGACTGATGGGCGCTTCATAGGTGTCCGCTGTTGCATCTAGGGAAAAAATCAAAGGTGGACGTCAGCTGATGGGTCCGGTCTCGTTTCAACAAGGCATCCACATTCTACCAGTACGCTAACCTCGCCCACTTCGGTGCGATGCCTTTGCTCCAGTGCGCTCAAGGCTTGTGTGTGTTCCTCTTGGAGGCGTTGACGCTCCGCTGTCAGCCGTCGCTCCGCATCCACCTGCATCTGCTGAATGCGGCACATCGCTTCATGCAGATCTCCCTGGAGGCGCTTGTTGACTCCCTGCAGTCGAGTGCACTCTGATTGTGCCTCCTCCCACCTGATGCAAGGCCACAGAAGCAGTTTAGGTCAACCATGGATACAGCACCGCCCGCCCTGCCTCCATCCTGGCAAAAAGATGAAAATATAACGCTTACGTTTGCTTCATCGACTCGTGCTCACTCCGAAGCAAAGTCAGTTCCTTGCGAAGGCTTGCAGACTTTTCCTGCACATTCGGCGGCAGCCTGTGAGCCCCGATTCAAGACAGTACGAACCGACCATCAAACACAAGCGCGCACCTGTGCCGCCGTCAATTTGCTATTGACCAAGCCCAAGTCACTGCTGGCATCTCGCTCGCGCTCCTCAAGCACCGCCATGTGGCCTCGCAGCTGGTCAATCTGTTGCCGCAGCGTGCTTTCAACGGCCTCGGCCGCCGATTGCTGACGCGAAGCCCCCTCCTGTAAATCAGCAATCTGTCGCAGGAGCGGCTGCGTCGCCTGTTCCCCGCCCCAAGCAATAACACACCATCAAGCACAAGTCAAAGCCTGCAGCGTCACCATTCATCAATCATAGATCAAGGTCCAACAAAACGCACCGAGGTCACGCTCATGGAGAGCTCTTGCCCGCGCTCCTCCGTTTGTCTCAGTCGCTCGTGCATATCTGCTCACAAGCAGGGCACCGGCCCGATGCGGGGGATCAACAAAGTTGAACAGCAAACAACATATTTGCCCCAAACTGAGCTCAAAACACAAATCCGATGCAAACATTCACTCAGAGGACTCATAAGGTGGGAGACTGACCCTCAATATCCTGACGCAAACGTGCTTCCTGACGGCTTGCGTTGGCCTCGGCCCGCGCCAATGCAGTGTGGAGATCATCAATTTGCGCTTGATACTCCGCAGTCAGCAAGGAAACTTCGTTGGACTTTTGTTCAAGCTGCCCCTGCAGGTCGGCCTGCGCAACGGCTTGCGCGTCTGCGCGCGCATCCTGCAGTTGAAGGCTCAAGGCTTCCTTCTCCTGACGAAGACTCTCTTGCTCCCGGAACGCTAAAGCCGACCACACAAACGCCAGTGGCATACGACATGAGCCATCGTCCAAAACCCAAAAAAAGAAAAAGAAAAAAAAAAGAAAAAGAAACGCTTCCAGCCAGGATCATACCTTTGTCCAACGAGCTCTCAAGCGTGCTGATCCGCTGTTGTTGCTCTGTAGTCTGCTGCTCCAGCGCATGCAGTTTCTTGCTTTGTGCGGCGTTCAAAGAAGATACCTCGGTCGTAGCCTAGAAATGCCAACATGCGATCAGCGGCTCCGTGATCTGCGAGAGCACCAGCACCTGCCGGGTCGCTGAAGGGAGGGGAAGACAAAATGTTGCAGAATAGCTGTCCGCACCTTTTGATAATCCTTTTCTGCCCGTTTTTTCTCCTCGAGACGTTGGGTCAGCTAGCGCAAAGTCCAAAGAGCATGAGCCACGGAAATAGACCACATACTCGGCATCTGCAGTTGGACCGTACCTCGCCGACTTTCTGTTCACTCGTTGCAAGCTTGTTGGACAAAGTAGACACAGACTCCTCCAATTCCTAGAATAAACCCATGAGTCCCGAAAAGGAGTATTTGATGCCCTCGGCCATGCAGCTTTTACAATTACCTTATTTTTCTTTTGCAGCTTAATGTTGATGTTGGACGATTTGTGGCGCTGGTCCTCAATGCGCTTTGCCTCCGCCCGAAGTGCCTCAAGCATGGCATCCTTTTCCTCGATGGTATCCTGCATGGCCTTTTGCGCCTTGGTCGCAGCTGAAGTCGACGTTTGCGTGATCTATGACAATTTGGTTGTGCCGAGACCTACAAGATGAGCTCAACTGGGATGCGCTTTTGAGCCGAGATATGGATGCTGAAGAAGATACGCACATGCTCATACTGGGCCCGAAGGGTGTCACGCTCGCGCACGACATCGCGGAGCTTGTTTTCCAAAGTGGACAGTCGCGAGGTGAACTCCTGGGTTAGTGCCTCCAACTAGAGATCAAATCCATGAACAAGTGAGGCCGATGGGGAGTCCAGGTATTACATCAATCTACCAAGTTTTCAAACCTCAGATTGATGGTCCTGCTCCAATTGGTCCTCCAGTTGATCATTCTAGACAAAATATAAGAGAGAAAGGGGGGGGGGGGGGGGGGGACAGGTTCTTAGGTTAGTCACAAGGCGCGAGGAAAAGTGGGGCGAGATAAAAGGGCAAGATTGGTCCAAGCATGCATACCTGGCTCTGCAGCACGGCCACTTTCTCGCGCAAATCCTCGCACTCTTGGGTCAGAAGCAGCAATTTCTATCATAAAAGGGCGCGGTTGCAAGCACAGTGAGCCACTTTGCACGGCGTGGTATGCATGGCAAGGTATCGAGAACAATGGGGAGACGCAGAGGTGCACACGGCATTATGCACCTCTTCGCGGGCGTTGAGCTGAATGGCAAGATTGGCCACTTTCTGTGCATATTGGTGGGCCACTGAATCAGCTGTGGCGTCGACTGGAAGGGATACGGGCGCAGTGTCGGGGACACTCGACGATGCACTAGCTGGCAACTGATTCTCATCAACTTCCTGGCCCGGTGGTGCCTCGGTTGCGGGGTCTTCAGCTGAGAGAGGAAGCTGCTGAGTTGCAGGAACGTCATATTGTTCGGAGTCTTTTGCATCTGCTGTAGCCTCGACGCGCACGGCGGAGACGGTGGGATAATCCAGAGCAGGATTGCTCGGCAGCCGAGCGGGAGAAGTGGACGCCACCGGCTGTTCTGGATCTGCTGTCGTATTCAAGGAGGGACTGTCGTCCACGTCCAAATCCAGATCAAGATCTGGGTCCTCCCAAGCGCCTTGTACGTCACTGGCGGCACCCGGCTGCGCGTTTTTTGCGTCGGGTACTGATGACGCGCCCCCAGCATCTGCAGAGTTGTCGTCGGTCTGGGGAGCTACGAATTCTACTTCACTAGTGAGGGGCACTGGATTATCCTGGGGCGCAAGGGTTGATGGCTCAGATTCAAACTCGGACGGTAACGCTCCTGCATCATCGGCCGTTGGAGCTTCTGGTCCCCGTTCATCAGATTCTGACGGCGCTGCCTCATTGATGGTTTCGGGTATTGCTGGCTCAGCCTCTGAGCTGGGAGGCTCAATGTCATCCGGGGCCACAGAAGCATTTTCGATGGGGGTGGGGGTGAGTGCCGAGACTGGCGGCTCCGATAAAAGGCTGTCCGGGTGCGCCGTACTGTTGCCGTCTGAATCAACGTCGGGCACAACAATGGATGTTTCGAGAGGCGAGGACTCTTCATCCAAGGCAGAAGTGGAAGTGGCAGCAGCAACGGACTGCTGCGTCGTTGGCTCGGGTTGAGATACCGAAGGGTCAGGGCTCAAAACTGGAGCTACGACTGGTTTTTCAAGGTTGTCAGGCAGCTGGGGCTCGGCACGCTTCCCATCGCCGCCATCCGATGCATCAAAGGGGCCTGGAGACTGAGGTACAACGGGTGAGGCAGGCTCAGTGAGGGTCACGGGGGCTTCTGAGGCGGTGGAAGTTTCATTCTTCTCCTTGAGCCGTTGTGAACGACCGCCGGCTGGTTTGCTCCGACGTGCGCCGAGCTTCGAACGGGCCCGCGCCTCCTGCAAACCATGCAAACATTCCAAAATGGCATGAGCACACGTGCACGGCAGATTCAGCAGGAAATGAAGAGCTGGTGGCACGGGGGTCAATCGATTCCAATTCGTGCCTTGCGCGCTGTTCGCTTTTCCTCCACGGCTTGGAGCAGTTCCTGAGAAACACAACCGTCGAGATGTCGGAGCAAGACGTTGAGAGCGCAAAGAGATGTTGTAGTGCAAAAAAAAAAAAAAAAAAATTCATAAAGTAAAAAGCGAATGTGTACCTGAGAAGCACTGCTGGCAGTCGCCGGCTCGGAAGGTTGAGGCATCATGTCAGAGGGGGTTGACCCGATGCCAGTGTCAGAAGGGGTTGGTAAGGAGCCATCTTGCTCCAAACCAGAGACCGAGTTTGGGCCACGGAAGACGTTGGTCAGGCCCGAGGCGTCAGATATGGCTATTCAACACGGGCTGCATGAGCTGACAGTTGAGGCAGAAGAGCTCAACCATGCGCGCGCGAGAGGTGGGGCTTACACTCATCAATGAGGGTGTCGCCGTCTTCTTGAATGTCCAATACTTTGTCGATCGACTTGACGGCCGATTTCAAGGTATCGCGAAACCAGCTCATATTGGCGCTGCGCAGATATCCTCGAGACCTGGCCACCCCCCAGAGGCGCAAGACACCACACGCAAGGAGCCAGTCGCCCGCGCTTGCACAACGCTGGTTTCCAAGCTGGGTGCAGGGCTGCGACCTGAATCTGGTCAGCACTTAAGACACGGCCCCTGCATCCCCGCGACACTAGCTCCTCCGAGCGAGCAACCGAGCCCGGCTCTGAAGCGGAGCGGGGGCGCAACAGGTGACAAGGCGCCCACACACACCTAAGACACGCGCCTTGGCAGCCCCCCGGCAGACGAGCCTGCTTTGAGCAAGAGGGATTCCAATACCAGGAACGACGACGACGAGCTGCTCAAACTGCCACTAAGAGAGAGAGAGACAGAGAGAGAGACAGAGAGAGAGAGACAGAGAGAGAGACAGAGACAGAGAGAGAGACAGAGACAGAGACAGAGACAGAGACAGAGACAGAGACAGAGACAGAGACAGAGACAGAGAGACAGACAGAGAGACAGAGACAGAGACAGAGACAGAGACAGAGACAGAGACAGAGACAGAGACAGAGAGAGAGACAGAGACAGAGACAGAGAAAGAGAGACAGAGACAGAGACAGAGACAGAGACAGAGACAGAGAGACAGACAGAGAGACAGAGACAGACAGAGAGACAGAGACAGAGACAGAGACAGAGACAGAGAGAGAGACAGAGAGACAGAGACAGAGAGACAGAGACAGAGACAGAGAGACAGAGACAGAGACAGAGACAGAGAGACAGACAGACTAACAATGTCATGTCAGACAAACAGAGACAGAGTTTGTGACGATGCACAGACACACATAAATTTATAGAGGAAACAGAGATTTGTCAGAGGACGGAATAAAAAACAGAGAACGAGAGAGAGAGAGAGAGACCGACACCGAGAGAGATTTGTCAAGAGGCGAATACCTAGACGCCATGGCAGTGTCAAGGCAGTTGGAAGAGCGAGCGACATGATTGACCAGAGTGCACAGCGGCTGCCTCAAATGAGGAAAAGACCGACACAAGTGCCTCAGCGGCATGCCCACCAGATCGGTACAGAGTCATTTTTTGAGGGATTTTGCTCCATTTAATTGCCATTTTTTTTACAATGCGGATGTATCTTGTAATTTCGCACCCCCCCCCGTCTCGACTCGAGCGTGATAAAGCACGGGATTGCGACTTGGTGGCTGAGCATTTATGGTCTTTACATTCATATGGCCACAGGGGGCGGGTTGCCATTCAAAAGTACTAGGCTCCAAGGCTCGATGCCACAACCTCGTACTCACATGTTAATGCTCGATCAATCAGCAGTTTCAGCAAGGGCGCAAAAGGTAAACACAGACAATCAATCGATTGGGTTCCGCCGGCAAGAAAATTTTAAGCCTGAGCAAAACACCGCCCTATTGCCGTGCATAGCTAAACGGGTAAAGATGAAGCACACGACACCACACTGCCGTTTCTCGACGCTGGGTCAACTATGAAATCGTTTGTTTGTTCATGTTGGAGCCCAAGACGTCATTGATGGCGAGCTCGGTCTCCTGCGCACATGGTGAATCAAGCGGTGTGAGCCGAAATAGGCCATGCTAGACACATAGTTGCACGGCCAACAACAATGCTTACGTTTGAAAAGCCGGTCAGACGTGTATCCATGACCATGAGCGACGAATTGTGATCCAAAGCGTCCAGCAGACGCTACGCCATTTGATACACCACGATCAAGTTAGTCGCGAGGACCCGCCGCTCATGGGCGCGTGACTTTCAGAATGAGAAGGACAGTGGTCTAAAACTCACCTTGCCCGTCTCGTCACCCAGTTCGTTACCGCTCAGATCGAGCTGTTCCAGCGACTTGTTCTTCTCAATGAGCTCGCTGAGAAAAGACGCGAGTGCATGTGCATGAGCACGAGGTGCAGGTGCCCATTGCTTGCCGGTACCGCAGGTGGGCCTCGCAAGCAAGCGTGTTGCCTTCAGTCCACAGTGCACATACCTCAGAGAAGATGAGGCGCGAGCCGTGATGCCGTTGCAGCTGACATTGAGTCGCCGAAGCGTTGTTTGCTCGCACAGCTGGTGAATGGAGTTGAATCAGGCGGACGGTACCAAAATGACCTCAAGGCGACCGTTCAGATGCACCAACGTCATCTCCACATGCCACAACTCTGGCTGGCTAAGGAAGAGCAACTTACAGCGGTGAATAGGGCGTGGGCCCCTTGGTCGCCAATGTCGTTGCGTCGGAGGTTGAGCGTCGTCAAAAATCCATTGCCCATCAAACCCATGGCCAACGCTCGCGCCCCAACTGGCGCAATCTATCAAGCGTGCGTTGGATCAATGAGCGGCTGAACGACGTTGCCACACACGACACGTTCCGAAGCTGTACTCGACCTGGTTCTCCGCAAGGTTCAGGCCAGCCAGTTGACAGTGACCATTCAGAAGCTTGGCTAACGCACGCGCACCACTACAGGGCCGGATGGAACCAGGGCCAGGTGCTCACCACATGAATAAACGGAGCATAGGCCGGAGGAATCACGCGGCAGGGGTAAATGTTTCATGGCGACCAAACGTACCGGTCGCCAAAGGCATTCATGGAAAGGTCCAGTGATACGAGGGACTTGTTGTCCAACAGCTTGGCTGCTAGAAGGCGCACCTTGCGATCGTCCAGCAAACTATCCCGAATATGTAAAGTCACGGTAGCGGCACTTCACATTTTGCTTGGAGCATGTGCGACAGGCTGGCAGGGACACACCTTTCTGTGACGGACAAATACTGCAGCTGAGGCGAATACTTGACACAGTCGCCAACCAAGAGAGCATCGGCATTGGTGGCACCAAACATGTTCCAGCGAAACGCCATGCCGCAATCTTTTTTCTGTTGAAAAATAAAAAATAAAAAATTCACAGTCGCACCGCACCACAAGGGAATGTGCGAATCAAAGAATGCGCTGAATGAGGGCCTGCAATCAGGAAGCCAATGCAGGAAAGTTTCCAACTCTACTCCTCGCACATTTGCCAGTGCAAAGCAGGTGCTTGTGGGGAGTTGGAAGAAAACAGATGCATAGTCTTGCCTTGAAAGCCACTTTGAGAGTGTGTAGGTTGGGGAGCAGTTCTACAACGTTGCTCAGATCGAGGTGGTCGCGGACCACGTCTTCATCTTCCTCGTTCTCTTCGTCATCTGTGTCAGGGTTGGCAGGGTCGGTGTCAAGCTTGGCCCCCTCCGGCAGAGGCTCGGCTAGAGGCTCCAGTTCATTCTCAGGTGGCAACACGTCGGCCGGGGGCTGTAACTCTGTCAGATCCAACACTTGTACCAACGGTTGAGCAAAGGCGATGCTTCGCTTCAAGGCCTCTTCATCGTCTGTGCCCGGCACGAATCGCTCAAGGGCCTCTAGGAGTGCAGATCAAAAGCAGATTCAAGTCAAATTCAGCATGAGGCACAAGTTGGATCAGTGGCGTTCACGTGCACAAGCACGCAAAGAACGGGCCAACCGTCGGAGCTCGGAATTTACCTTGGAGGTAGCGCTCCATGAACAGGCGCTTCCAGCTGCCGCCATGGCGGTGAATGTTGCTATTGGGAAAGCGGGCCATGCAGCAGCGGCGCCAATAGGCTTCGTCACCAATCAAGTGCGCAGTCAAGCTGAGGGGCAAGTCGCTGGGTAGGGCCGTCAGGATGCGGTCGCGAAACTCGGCTGGCACGGCGTCCAGAATGGGGTTTTCTTGAAAGTCGGCCAAGATCTGGCCAAGGCACAGATCGCGCAGACTGGGGACAAGGGATTTGTTCCAGGTGGGGTCTTCAACAATGATGCGGCGCATACGCCGCGGGTTCACCTTGTCACCTGCCCCCGCCGCAGCGGCCTAGGTTGGAACAGACACCCAGCGCGTCAAGCCTGCGAGAAGACGCGCCATGAAGCAGAAGCGCGCAGGTGCACGTACAGGCGGGTTGGGAAGATTGACAGCCTTGGTAGCCATGCCAGCTTGTGCTCGGCTTCTGGTGTGCACACTTGTAAAGTCTTTGGGTGACCAGCGCGACTCGAGTCTCCTGCGCACAGGCGGTTCCAGTGCAAAGCTTCAGTCAGGCAAAATGTTGCCCTCTGTCGAGGCCCACGCGAACACAACACACGCGCCACACCAAGCCTGGCCCAACATCAGACGTGACAAACCACCCTTGCCCACACCCCCCTCGTCCCTTACCAGTCCCTGGTCAAGCCGTCGGGCTGCCCGAGCGAGGGCTCGCCTCCACACACACACACACACACACACACACACACACACAACAGAGACAGAGCACACACTTGTTGTATTTCCGTCGTCAAGCGGCCCTAAGTGAAAGTGTGTCAGCTTTCACATTAAAAGACATTTTCCTTTTTTAAACAATTCAAAATAAGAGAGGGTTGAGGGCTGGGCAGGGGAAGAGGAGGCCTGCTCACCGGTCGGTGGTGCTTCACTGGCTGTGGGCGGGGCGATGGCCTTTGTCTTGTCGACTCACAGCTCTGCTCTTCGGCTCGAGCATCATTGGGCATGGATGCAGCTATGGCTCAATTTCCGATTGATCATACCCATTTTTCACCAGTTCACTCTCCTGAATCGATTGACGGTCTTATGAACGGGCCTTCCTTCCGTTCTGATCGGGCGACGCGGGCCAATCCCACCACAGCTTTGTGAGGTGTGAATCGAGCAAGCGGCACGGGAATGGGACGGTACGGCTAAAAGTTGACACGCGAAAAACATTGCAAAAAAGAATAAACCCGTTCATCTGCCACAGGCAGGGGCTCAAAATCCAAGAAAAAAGCAAGAAAAAAGCTAAAAAAAAAAAAAAGAGATTGTTGCACGTGCAACGCCACGAAGTGCAATAGCCTGGCTGAGAAAGAGCCCTAGAGGCAAAGAAGAACGGCCGTGCAATCATCCGAGCTGTTGACAGCGAGCATGTTGTTTGCATGTGCGTCATCACAGAGCTGTTGGGCGGCTTCTTGTGCCGTGGCTGTGCGGGCAAGGACATCAAGGATGACGTCTCGCTTCAAGCCGTCGGTAATGCCGTCCGAGACAACAAGAATGGCAAATGTTTCATCCGCATCGAGGACGCGAACATAGCAATCTGGTTCAAAGGACACGCCGTATGCACTCAGCTGTTTATGACCCAGCGACTTTGAAATTTGCACTTGGTGCGCCCGCAAGTCGGCTTCGTCATCGATAGCCAGGTAGTGATCTTCTGTGACGTGGCCGCGCTGACCAAGGACGCTTGCAACCCGCTCACGTTCATCTGCTGAGTGAAGGTTGTGCCGCCGTGTGACATAGCCCAGATCCAGGCCATCGGCTTTGAGCGGTTGGTTGCAACTAGATGCCAAGGGCAAAGGGATGAGTCAACCCGCGTGTTACGGAATCTCGTGGATCTCGGGAAAGACATGAAAACTAAAAAGAGGGAGGCGCCGGGAGTATACCAAACGCATACCGGGCAAGGGCCACGAGGGAATCACCGGCATGCGCGCATGCAAACATCATTCGATCGTCTGGCGGAAAGAGAGCCAAGAGCCAAGGGTCAGTGGAGGTGAGGTGTACGGACCAAGGCGGCGTCGGCTCCAGGCCTCGATCGTACCAGAGAGATGAAGAAGCAGGGCGATGGCAGCCGTGGTACCGTAGTCAAGTGGACTGGTGTGGCCATCATGCCGTACAATGCATTGACCCCATTTGGGGTGGTCGAGGCGGGCAAAACGATGCAGCTGTCCACCTTGTGTGTATTCATATTCGGCTGGCCATTGTGCATAATCGTCAATGATGGCGGTATGCAGGCGTTTGAAGATGGCTTTAAGCAAGGTGTCCGGCTCGTGTGCTACATGCTCCCATCTGCCGGTGACGTGGGCACATCAAGGCACGAGGCTGCCGTGAGCTCATGGGCAAGAATGGGCAAGAATGGGCGAGAATGAGCAAGAATGAACCGATACAATTCCAAGCGATGGTTGGCGACCAACTCTGGGAGGCGATCGGCTTCACGGCGGACAGCGGCGCCGACAATTTTGTTGAGCGTGTCGGCGGCACATTGTGAGGCGCGCTCGCCACCGGGCGAGTGGCCATCAAAGACGGCGGCCAAGGAGAAACGGCCGACGCCTGCAAGACGGCCACTCGTCAAAAAGTAGCTGTCCTGGTTGACGCTGGCATCTATTCGCGCGAAAGAGGAAAGTGAGACAAGGGCAAGGCAAGGGTGAAGAGGTCGAGGGGAGGGCCAAGCGTACGCTGGGTTCCACAGCGTGAAAACGCAGCCGAGTCCACAGCCATGGTGACGATGCGTGATGCTATATCCTTGTCTCAAAGGCCTTGAGAACGGCTCAAGGCCACTGGTGCCAGACAAAATGTCAAAAGCACAGCCCACGAGCCCGAGGTGTTGTGCCAGGTGCCTCGGAGGGGGGCCAGATGGCAGAGGAAGAGAGACAGCGACGGCAGCAATCTTAAAAAGATCGAGAGCGGTGGGAGCAGAGCAGTAGTACAGTGGCTCGCCAGAGCTCCAAGAAGCGGCTGGCACACGCCCAAGAAGGCAAAGCCAAAAGAGCAGACAGGAGACAAGCAAGCCAGCAAAGGCACCAAGAGCCACAGAAGCGGCTAGTCGAATAAAGACCAGAGGAGGCACGATGGGGCCCCACAGGGGTCAGCAAAGGCAAAGGCAAAGGCCGTGGCGCTGCCGTTTCCGTTCTACGCCGTGCGGTTCGTCAGCTCAAAACGTCTTGAAAATGCGCAAAAGCCAGCAGTTGCAAGACATAGCGGAAATAGCTGTGTGGTGATTTTACCACATGTAAGTACTACATTGTGAACAGCGAGTGAATTTCTATGGGGAACGACTGAAACGTGTGTTCCCTCCATATGAATCCGGAGAGGGAGAGAGATAGAGAGAGAGAGAGAGAGAGAGAGAGAGAGAGAGAGAGAGAGAGAGAGAGAGAGAGAGAGAGAGAGAGAGAGAGAGAGAGAGAGAGAGAGAGGGCGAGGGAGAGAGATGGAGAGAGATGGAGAGAGATGGAGAGAGAGAAAGGGAGAGGGGGAGAGGGATAGATAGATAGAGAGAGAGGGGGTGTGGGGACACACAAGAGGCTGTGTGAGGCAGAGAAAGACAGAAAGTCAGGAGGACAGGGACCGGGCAAGGGACAGGGACAAAGTCAAACGAGACTGGGAAACAGAGACAGGCGGAGAAAGAACAGTGTATCAATCCCAAGCGTGCCGAGCAGATATGGCACGTGTGCGACATCGTGTTTGCAACTCTGCGCAAAGGCGAGGCCTGGACCAAATAGACACTATCTTCAATTTGGGTAGGTTCCATCAGCCGCAGGAACTCTGTCGGCGGGGTTTGTCTGGATGGGGCCGGGACACACATGGCAAGTATGAACAGAAACATGATTGCTAGCACACAAAGACGCTGCCTCCAGCAAGAGCTGAAGGCAAGACTGTCGAACAATATGATACAAAAAAAAAAGAAATAAAACCTCCCAAGGGGTTGGCGGGACCGGCATCAAGCACGAGGCGAGCATATACAACAATAAGCAAACAGAAAGGAGGAGAAGACACCCCCACTCAATGTGATTCCAGCTATGTACAGGGCCGAGTGAGCTGTACGCAGATGATTGGGCCAAAAATGGGCCATGTTAGTGCTGCTCCTCGCGTGCCGCGTCGGGGCTGCGGGGCTGAACCAAGACCCCGGGCTGTTTGGTGTGGATGGCCAGGCCGCGTTCAGATTCTTGGTCCAAGTCAAGGGTCACATCAGTCATCTTCTTCGGAGCGGCCGCGGAAGCGTTTTGGGTTTGGACCTTGGGGGCTGCCCAGCACTGACAGGTGACGGCGCTCCAGCAGCTGCTTGCCACCGTCTTGGCACCCTCCAACGCTCGCGTCACCGAAGATGACTCTGCCGCGTCGTGCGTCATTGGACCCATGGGGTTGGGCCGTGTCGACGCGGAAGGCGCAAGGCGTCCACCCCATGACGGTTTACGCAGCGGCATCATTGAGAAGCGCGAGCTGTGTCGGTGACGTTCCGGAGCGAGTGCTGCCAGCGCCTCTGCTGGCGTCCCGAGCAAACACTCTAGAAAAATGTCTGGCCACAAGACAGAGAGCAAAGGGGCGATATCCCAGCAATGAGGTTCACGCCAAACTGAAGCGAAGCTTAAGCCCCGGGCACTCACTAGGCCTGCCACCCGCAGCTGGTGTAGCAGAGGCAGCATCGTTGGAAGCGTCGGGTCCGGGCTGGACAAATGTTGCCATGCGGGAGCGATCGAGCGTGATCTGAATCGCGTATTCGTCCAGCTCCAGGACTTGTGGCGCCACTTGTACAAACTTGCAATGCAGATTGGGACTGCCTGCTGGCTCAAGGGCAAAGACATGGACGTGGCAAGCACAGAGGATGAGACGGGGAAGCAAAGGCCAAATGTGCGGAGACGGGCTCGTAGGATGCCAGCCAGAGAGGCAAGGACGACAAAGCCCAACTTGCCGATGCCCGGGAGCGTATACAAGGCCCAAGCTGGCGCAGCCGGGTCAGAAGAGGGTGGGGTGATAAACATGCGCTGCATATAGGCAGCAGCAATCATGTGCTTGTCCTTGTGTGCAAAGCTCTGCGCTCACGGCCCGCATGTGATATGAGTGCGCCCTTGCAGATGGCACAAGGGGAAGGCGAGGCAAGCGTCGGGCCTTGCCTCGGGCAAGTGGGCGGCAAGACAATCCAGCACGATTTCACGAGAGGCAAAGAGTTGGGTGCGATCATGACCGGCCAGGACAAAGACCAGGTCCACATCCGTCTGAGGTGGCCCGGCACGACAGGCAAGACCAGGATCAGACTTGGCAGTGAACTGCAGATGCAAGCGAGTCAGGGTCAGAGCCAGGGCCAGGGCCAGAGGGGCGTACCAGGGGAAATTCCGAGTTGATGCAGTTGGCAACGGCGTTGCCTTCAAGCTTGACGGCTTGGACTTGCGTTTGACAGGTGTGCAGTTCATCCTCGATTTGCCAGGCAAAGCGCAGGGGCGCGAGATGCACGGCGGGCCAGGACGCGCTGAGAAAGGTGCCGCCGCGGAGCTGCATCTCAGTGCCGAGCGTAGCCCGCAGGATCGCCACTTGTTCATCCTGGAGCATCACGTCGTTGCCGTGCACATCCGTGGGCAGCGGAAGAGCACCGCCGTTGCTCTCATGGCTTTGCTCGGCCATCTCAGTTGAGGTTCATGGGCAGCGAGGCAGCAGCAAGAAGGAAGAAACTGACAAAGAGGAGAGTAAGCGAGAGAGGGAGGGAGAGAGGGAGGAGGAGAAGGAGCGTGAACAAAGACTTGCTCCAAACGTCCATAAAAGCACCAGCGCCGAGGCACAGGAAGCAACGTCGAGGTGGGCGGCGGAAGCGGAAGCAGCGGGCGCCGTTCGGGGCACAATCACAAGCGCTTGACAGGTTGGGCAAAACGGGACAAGAGAGAGGTAGCGCTTTGGTCTGATTGACTTTTCAGAGGTGGCGGGTTAGGGAGGGTATAGTCTCAGAGAATGTGTGTTACCTGCATCAGCGGGGTGTGAAAATCAATGTGATTATAACGATATTCAGAGAGACAATTGCCAAGATGCTCAAACTGTAGAGAGGTGTTGCATGATCGCAACACAGATGAGAGAGAGAGGGACGAGCAGCAATCGGCGGACATCTGTCTCTGTCCGCAGTTTTTCAAGTGTGGCAGTTTAAAGGTATACCGCGCTTCAATTTGAACCTCGGGTGTGAGAGAGCTTGCCCTCAGCCTGACGAGAGGCGCGCGAATGGACTTGACATCCGGATGTATGTGAACAACAACAACAGCATCAACAGCAACTCGAATAACCCAGAGAAGAACACCAATGCGTTGGATGTGCCAACGCTCACACACTGCCATAAAATATATCGGATGCAGGGGAGCAGGAGGAGCAGCAGTCATGGCCTTGACTGCCTCCCCCCAATACTCGCCACTAGTTTACAACAAAAGCGTTGGCCTCAAGCACCGCTCCAGGCCACGCCCCAAACGACATTTGTCTGTGACTAAACGACAGCCATCAACTCCTGCGAGGCATTGCGCACATTGCGCTAGAGATACACGCCCCCCCGAATGAGTCAACCGTGCGCTGATGGACGACGAGAGGGAGGGTTCATGTGGTCAAAAGGCTTACCAGCGGTGTAATTTCCGTGGCTCGGGGCGGACAGTCGATGACGTCTGCCGTCTCATACATGGGTTCCGTAGGCCGGCGTGCATGGGTGTACTACAAAGAGCAAACGACTCGAGATCAGGCCCCTGGATGGTGGTAGAGGGATAGATGACTAGGTCTAGGAACCGACCACACGCACCTCATGCCGGCCTTCATCAGGGCGGCTCGAGCTGGCCTGCTCGTACACAAACTTGGTCGAGCGCTGCTGCTCTGCGGCCCGGCCCGGCGAGCGAGGGGACCGGGGGGAAATTGGCGCCGCTTCTTCGACATCAGACCCAAAGCTACGCTCGTTGGCTCGTGGCATCAACACACTGGAGAGCTCCTGCCAACGCAGTCGGATTGCCTCATCGGTGCGGCCCGGCAGCATCTTGGCGACCTCGATCCAATCGTTGCCATGTTGCCTAAATCCCACACAATATGATGAGGGGCGGCGTTGTCATTAAAGCCTCGCATGCGTCGACCCTGGTCCCCCATCTGCGCATGACGAACAGATACAGCGCCGTACATTTGTGCTTGCAGCAGAATGCGGTCCTCTGAGGGCACGAAAGGGCCGTCCTTGACATTCTTGGTCCGCTCGTCCGTAAACCTGGAGACGGCCACGGCAATGAGTGCCAGAACACGTCTTGGCCCGCTTGAAATAATCAGCAGTGCCAGGGGCGGATAGAGCAGAACTCTCACCAAGTAACGCTTGAGTTCTCCTCGGATCGGCTGACGGGGACAAACTTGCCCGAATTCTTTTGTTCGCGCGTATGGACGGTCTAAAGTCGCAACCAAGTCAAATCAGTGAGAGCAGGATGCGGCCACATCGCGAGTACAGTGCAGCGGGCTTCGATGGAGGCAGCTGCAGTGCATGGTGTCACCTCCTGTACACACATTCACAGTCACATTCACATTGACATACCTCCTTTTTGACGCTGATTTTGATGCACGCTTGCTCTTGCATGCTCTGCATGACCATGAGCGCTGTCTGCAGGCGCTGATCGCTGTCTGTCAGGAGTTGACGCAGACGCTCAATCTGTTGTTGCTGCTGATCAATCTGAGTCTGCATGCGCTTCTTGTCGTCTCCGCGCTTGGCATCGTGTGTGCCCGAGATGCCCGTCTCACGCAGCTGGTCCAGCTCCACTGTCAAGCGAGCCACATCGGCACATGCCACGGCCAAGTTCTGCATGCAAAGCCATTGTCATTGGTAGACAGCGACGTGTGAAGAGCGGTGCTCAACCTACACGTCTGGTTTACGTGCATGTCTGGGCAGGTATAGACGCTCGTACCTTGCGAAGATGGCGCATCTCGTTGAGATCATCCTGGCTCAGGCTTACGTCGTTGGCGGGCGCCACCTTGCGCGCCGCACGCTGCACAGTTATCGGACGCATACGATGGTCAAGAACAAGTTGTTTGGTGGACACGAACGAAGCCATTTGAGGCTCTCTTTTCCGATAGGCAAACAAGAGCGGTGGCTGACCTTGAGGGTGCGGTTCTCCTGTTCGAGGGCGGCGATGCGGTTGATGTGTTGCAGGGTCAACATGCCTGTTCCGCTACCAGCCCGGACGGACAGGTTGGGCATGGCCAGGCTATCCAGGGAGCCGGTGCTCTGTTTGGTTCAAGCGTTGTGAATTAGATGATGCTGGAAGAACGTCCTTTCCCAACGTACAGTAAAAACTGGGAAGGCCTTTGCGGTTGGGGTGGTAGCATGTGAATGGAATCCATCTGCAGGGGGGGGAACCGGCCAAGCCTACCTCGGCCTGAAGCATGCGGGATCGAAGGTTTGCGTTGGCTTTGCGTTCCTTATCCAGGAGATCGTTGAGTTGATTGACACGGTGCTGGAGGTCATCGCGGGCCAGTTCGGCCTTGTTGACGCGGGCTTGCAGCTCGCGACTGCGGTTGCGCTGCTCGTCCAAGGCGGCGGTGAACTGATCTTCGTCGTCTTCCGAGGACTTTGACATGGTCAACTGTGCTGTCTGTGCCACCACCATCGCTTGCAGCGCTTGGACATCCTGCCGCATGGTTTCCACCTCCTTGCGCTCGTCATCAATTCTGTGCCAGAGCACCATGTGTGAGCAGGGCGACTGGCAGAAGCAAAGCAATTTGCCCTGATTATATCTCAGGAGGGCGTCGGGGCTGATCAAACCTGGAGCGCTCGAGGGACAAGTCGGGATGTCCGGGGGCATTGGTTTCCTGGTGGTGCTCGGCCACTTGTTTGAGGCTGTAAAGCATGGGATGCGTGGTGGTAGATTGACCACGACGGTGCGGGTTAGCGGTGGCGGGATGAGCAGCGTGGATGTTGGGTGAAGCGTCGCTTGGGCTCTTACATGCTCAGATTAGTTTCGAGCGTCACCAACTACACGGGGCAACGCAGACAAAACTGGGATGAGCATCGGCTGGTGCAAGTCAAGGTTCAAAGACACAAGACTGCGCTATTGATGCCTTATTCACCTGAGCTTCAAGCTGCGGTCGGGTCGTCTGGGAGACATGGAGGGGGAAGGTGGCACAGCAAAAGCGTCAGCACACTGGAGCTTTGCTGCGTTCATGGGACACATCGAGGCCGACTGGCTGTTTCAGCGAAACAGACCTGATCGACCTGAGAGAGGAGATGGCGCGTTTGCTCGATGGCCGCCTGTTGCATGCCGGCAGGCAGCAAAAAACAAGTCAGACCCAGAACATTGGGCCGAATGGCCGAGGCTGGGGTGGTTGGCACGATGGACCGACCTGCATGGCGGCAGCCGCTTCCGTCACGGTCATGAGGCCGGTGTCAAGAGGCTTCGCGACGACGAATGGACGGATGGATGGACTGGGGCTCTTTGGGGAGAACGGCGCTGCGACGATGGGCCGACACTGGTGAGAAGGTAACGTGAGCTCACGCTGGTCGTCACACTTGTCCAGGGCAAATGAAATACCGCCGCCCAAATGGATCTCATTGTTCAAACAAGCTGGAGATGGCATGCATGCGACGCATGACAACACCGATGTGGTCTCCTCTGTCCTTGGTCAGGCCCAGAGGAGCAGAGGCGGACCCGTGCGAGAGCGAGAGAGAGAGAGAGAGAGTCGAATCGCTTCGGGAGCTCCTCAGCGGACACACTTTCTCGAACGAGAGAGAAAGAGAGAGTCAAGGAGAGGTCCTGACCGAGAATTGGCAGCGGACACGAGCGATGCATTCCATTCTGGCGGTGACGACAAAGTCTACTCCCAACCTCCCTCCCCCCCTAAGGCCCTGACCAATGCTACTTACTGGTGAACCTGCTTCTTGATGTGTGAGAATGGATTGGGAAACACGGTCCTCGCGTATGGAGCGCGGCCTTACGACTGATGGTGGCTTGGCTGGATCAAACGGCAGTGAGTGGGTGGCGGTGAAATTCAGCACGATAAAGGCAGCAAGGGGCTTGTGAAAGTAACGATGATCAATTGCGTCGAGTCTGAAGGCCAGACGCTTCCATGGCAGAGGCTCATCACATGGGGCACTACCGGGTGGCACATCTGCCACAGGAACCGCGGGTAATGTCCTGGCAAGTGCCGAGGGTGTAGAGCGAATCGGGCACAGTTGGAAACACCAATGTGGGGTTGTTGCAAATCTGAACCGAGCCACCGACGTGGGTGACATTGCCAAGACCGGACACGTCGGTCAATTTATCGTTGCGCTACATCACCATGTCAGCAGTGCGAGTGAGACCCTTGGTGGGGACGAGGCACGCGCCCAGACATCCAGAGCAAGCGTATCGCTGTGCTCGGCATACCGTAAAGTAGAGGTAGCCATGCACGCTGTTGAGACTGCGCAGGCCATCAAGGTTGGTCAGGGCGGCATTGGCCTAAGAGCAACGTGAAGGACAGGCAACCGAATTGTACATGCCCGCCCAAAAGGTCAGTCAGTTGCCAGTAGCTGGCGTCTGAAGGGCGCGTTGCTGCCGCTCGGTTGTCACCAATGACATACCCCAACCATGAAATAGTCCGTGACATCCGTGAGCTCGTTTAGACCGTCCATGTTTGCCAACGCAGGGTTCATCTGGGAGTGGGTCAATGACAGACACGGCGCAATGAGAGATTGGCTGAGCGCCGGCCTGGCCTTTTGCAGGGTGATCGGACAGCAACAATAAAACAGCAACGAGCAGACACGGACATAAAAGTAGACAAAGCTCGAAACGGTCCTGAGGCTATGGAGGCCATCAATATTTGTCAATGCGTTGTTGTTCTGAGACGTTGGAACAACATGGCACAGGTGCACATGCGTGGGTGTGTGAGTGCACAGAGGAAGCGACAAAAGCGCCTGACGTCAGGGCAGCACAACTCCCGAGGTGCAGCTCACTGCATGTCGCATCATGCCACTCACGGTGAAATACAGAACATTGGTTTTTGTGACGCTGCCGAGGCCGTTGACGTTGGCCAGCAAATTGTTGTGCTACAGGTGCAGAGCGACGAGCCTGTGGATCAGGGAACGCGGGCCAGCTTTGCCGTGCCAAGGGGCCATGACAGCCTATTTTAAAGAGTCGACACTTACGTAAATCTGAATGCGGTCACCAACGCTGGCAAGACGACCGAGGGCGTCGATGTTGGTCAGTGCATCATTGTTCTGCCAAGCAAACACAGTGATCAGCTTCATGGGCCGCACATGGTCAACGGCACTCGCCGATGGCGAAGCGTTTTTCGACGCACATAAATGATGACAGAGCCGTCAACTCGCGCCAGGTTATTGAAGATGTGGAGGTCCGCAGCGGTGAGTGAGTCACCGCAATTGTATAATCTGAGGCTACCAGTGATGTTTGTGACGCCAGCTGGAACCGAAGATAAATTACATCCCACGTCTCCCGCGTAAATTATGGGTACGCCAGAGGTGGTGGGGGCTGACTGGGCGGTCGTTGAAGATGCAGGATGGGTAACGGTGGTTGAGGTAGCCGTGGCAAGGGTGGTTGAGGTGGACGTGGCAAGGGTGGTTGAGGTGGACGTGGCAAGGGTGGTTGAGGTAGTCGTGGCAAGGGTGGTTGAGGTGGACGTGGCAAGGGTGGTTGAGGTGGACGTGGCAAGGGTGGTTGAGGTGGACGTGGCAAGGGTGGTTGAGGTGGACGTGGCAAGGGTGGTTGAGGTGGACGTGGCAAGGGTGGTTGAGGTAGTCGTGGCAAGGGTGGTTGAGGTGGACGTGGCAAGGGTGGTTGAGGTGGACGTGGCAAGGGTGGTTGAGGGTTGAGGTGTTGTGGCTGCCTGGAGCTGAGCCACGGCGCGCTGTAAATCCTGCAGGGCGCCCAAAAAGTCGACGCCGTTGATTCGGATTTGGCGAGTCGTGCTCGAGTTGAGATAGAGATGACCAAGCACATCTGAAGAGACCGTGGTCT
Organism: Monosiga brevicollis MX1; assembly: GCF_000002865.3. Taxonomy (NCBI): domain Eukaryota; class Choanoflagellata; order Craspedida; family Salpingoecidae; genus Monosiga; species Monosiga brevicollis. The sequence continues at coordinate 110,528 of NW_001865077.1, forward strand.
CCATGCTGGTCGCATGAGAGGGCACGCATGGGGTTGGCGAGAGATCGGTGGGAAAAGCCATGGTGGGCTGCATTTCGGTGACTGCGGCCTGAAGTGCTCCCAGGTCACCGAGAACGTCGAGGTCATTGAGAAGCACGCGCCGGCCATGGATGACCAAGTCGCCACATTCGTTCAAGTTCATCCCTGCGCCTGGTTCGAGCATACTCGCCGGCTGGGGTTCAGGTTTGGGTTCGGCGGGCTGTCCTCCCATGTCGACAATCAACTGTCGCATGTGGCCCAACACCACTCCAACGTCGACGCCATTGAGGAAGCAAGCCGTTGCCCCATGCACCTGCGCACTCTCCATCCAAAGATCCCCGGCAGCATCCGACCAAAGAGCCGCATGCTCCCTCACGGCTCCAGCACGCTCAACCCCCACAAGAGCCACGACCGCCATCACCACGATCAATGCCTTGCTTATCATCTTTGTTCGTCCCACGCCTCCAGCAAGGAGCAGACCTTAACCACCACCACCAGAACAGTCGCAGCCGAGCAGTCGAGCAGTCGAGCGAACTAGCAGTGTAGCCGTCTGCAGCGGTCACAGTCTCTCCGCAGTGTTGAATGCAGCAACAACGGAGCAGTCTAGCAAGCGAACAGTCTTGGTCGAGCAGCAGCAGGTATCACCAGGCTTCCAAGGCGGAGAAAGAAAGGTGGGAGGGGGGCGTAGACCACACCGACGGACGAAGAGGAAGAAGAGGAGGAAGAGGAGGAAGAGGAGGAAGAGGAGGAAGAGGAGGAAGAGGAAGGATCAAGAGGATCAAGAGGATCAAGAGGAGGAAGACGAGGAAGAGGAGGAAGACGAGGAAGACGAGGAAAAGGGGAAGACGAGGAAAAGGGGAAGAGGAGGAGGAGGAGGAGGAGGGCGTAACGAGGAAACGGAGGGGGGTAACGAGGCTGACTCATCCCCTTTGTCCTCACTCCTTGAATTACGAACCACTCTGGTCACATTTTCAGAAGATTTTCATGTCACATTTTTGTTCGGAAAACACACACACACACACACACACACACACACACACACACACACACACACACACACACACACACACACACACACACACACACACACACACACACACACACACACACACAAGATACCACACGACTACTTCATGTACGAGCTGTACACCCCCCCGTACCTTGTACTGTGCCTTACCTCGGCACTTTGGGGGTGATGCGCTTTTGGTGTATTGTACCTGATGATGCTTGATGATACACTTTGAAGAGTGATCTCCGTCTGTCGGTCTGTCGGTCTGTCGGTCTGTCGTTTCGGTGGATTGAAATTGGCCAAGGTCGCTGTCCTAAACATCTTTGAATTGACCTCACATGATCCCGAGCACATCTCTTATAGAGATCTTATTAGGGCTTTTGCGTATTTATTGGATCGCTTTGTGAGTATTTCCGATGGTTCCTTTCGATGGTTTCTTGCCAGATGGATATGTGTGTATCTGCCTACTGTCTGTTTGTCCCTCTCCGTCTATGTTTGCCTGTCAGTCTTTGCCTCTGTCTTTATGGATTTGTGTGTGGGTGTGTGTGCGCGTGTGAGTAGAAAAAATGGGAGTGGCTGTGGTAGTGACAGGGGCCGAGATCGAGTGCGATGTTATTGTGGATATTCTGAAAAGAGAGGGGTGGGTTCTTCCTATCAACCGCGAGTATGGATGTCATGGAAGTGTGCTTCGTCCTGGTCCGAGCTAGCGTGCCAAAGACCAGACTTGTCGTTGAGAAAAAGGCAGGGAAAAAAAAAAAATGAGAGGTTACGATGTCTGTCGAGAAGGACCAGTCCATTGATCAGTTGACAGGGCGGCATGCTGGGGTCGTTGTTGTGTGCGTCAATTGCAGCGGCCCGCATCGTTGTTTACATAGCATGCCACACACACACACAAAGTAACGAAGAGAGCAATTTCATGTCTTTTCAGTAGGATCGTCGTGGCGGCGAAGGCACGGAACACGATGGCACGAGAGAGACGGCCAGTGGAAAAAAAAAACCCCCCTCTCAAGAATCGAGCGCTCGGCTAGTTGTTGGCTTGACGCAAGACGATCCAGCCTCGTGTTTGCTGAGACGAGCTGTCAATCGTGTTCATGGCATTGAAAACGTCCTGGCGAGTGGCCCAGAAGCTTGGATACTACGTAGAATAGAAAAAGATGGAGCAGAAAAGCGCAATGGCGCAGGCATGAGCATCGAGTGTGGCGGCAGCTCAGAAAGGCCTCAATAAAAAAGGGAGAGGGGAATGACGAAAGGGGGGGAAGCCCAAGCAAAAACCGGCACCTTGTAGCGGGCGACGTCAAGGACGAGGATGCGGTCCGAGACGGGATCGTAGGCGGCGAGGGGGCTAAAGTGGCCACCGCCTTCTTGGTGCATGCCCGTGCGCAAAAAGTTGATGATGATGAGCGCATGGGTGCCCTGACTGGTGGCATTGAGATCACGGGAAAAGGCGGCGAGGTCAGCGCCGGCCTGTCCCGCATGGTGGAGCTGGGCATCAACGGCCGGGAAACAGGCGAGCAGGGCATGGGCTTGCGCCAAGGTCAGGCCGTGGGTGGCGACGTAAGCCTCTGTAATGTTCTGATTCACGGCACAAGGGGTAAAGACGTCGCTCTGGGTGAAATAGTTGTAGGGTGAATAGACGGCGTCGACGGGGGCCGGGACGCCCAGGGCATTGAGGCTCATGGCACTCGATGCGACCGAGCAGTATGCCTGGTTCTGTTGAGTGGTGTAGGTCATGCTGAGTTGCCAAAAGGGCTCGGCGTACCCCTGCGCCTGCGCGCTCAACAACAGCTGCACACCAGCGCTGCTGTTGCTGGCAATCAGCTCGGGCGGCAAAGGCATCTCTCGCCGCGCCCGCTCCCCATGAGGAAGCTGCGGCAGCCCCACAATGGGCGCCACGAGCGCTGCTACTGCCAACCACACGACTGCTGCGCCCGCCATTCTATCAACCGCAACACCCTTCATGAGAGGGGAGGAGGGGACAAGCGACGGGTGAGCGATGCCGATTGGCCGATGGACTGACCTCGAGGTGAAGGCGCGCTCTTTCGAGAATTCGCTTCAACTGTAAAATCTCTCTCTCTCTCTCTCCCTCTCTCTCACTAGCGCTGTCTCTGAATTTGTTGGTGACTCGGCGCCTCTCTCTGAATTACTTGGCATTTGTGTTGGTTTTCTTCCTTATATGCGCTCTTCAGTCTCTTTCCCTCTGAGAGGTTGCTCGTGTGCATCTCTCTCTCTCTCTCTCTCTCTCTCTCTCTCTCTCTCTCTCTCTCTACCTTTTCCTCCAAACCAAACTCTGTTTTATGAACCGGCGACCTTGAGTGATCACGGGCGCGTGGATTGGTCCAACGTGTCTTGCGCCGCGAGTGAGATCATCGCTGCTATTTGATCACAATTGGGTCTTGGCTTGACGGATGCTTCAGGCCATCGCGGCCGCTGCCGTTTCTTTCCTTCAGCCCCGCAGGCAGCATCCGCGCATCTCACGTCATGCCACTGCTTGCAAAGCTACAATTTATTGTCGCGCAATGTAGAGTTGTTGTAGCAATGAACGAAGTTTATGTCTTGAAATATATAGATGTTGCAGTTATATTTGATCATAGTAAGTAACCAAAGGCATTTGAATTTTAGATATATACTCAAAGCTAGTAGATATAGACATGGATTATACTGTTATAAAGAGTAGTTTATAAAAAGACAACGTAAATAACTGGTTATTCTTAGTTGTTAAATTATCATTAATAAGTGTTCAAAACGACATTAACCTGCTATTCTACGTCAAAAGCTCTTGGATTGCATACAGAGAGGAGAGAGAGAGGGATAGAGATCACACACACACACACACACACACACACACACACACACACACACACACACACACACACACACACACACACACACGTTTTCCATTTTCTTCCAAAAGTGCGGACAGTCATTGCGAGCGCGCGACCACACACACACACACACACACGCAGAGACTCGGAGGTACGTGCTCGGGCGTTGGCTTGATCTGGGTTTTGATCATTGGGAGGGGAGGGTGGCACTATCTTGGGGATCTGATCTGAGATCTGATTGGCAGGACCACGCAGGATGGCGGCGTCACCTCAGGAAGATGACGGCAAGACCTGTTGGGCTGGGTTCTATCGCGAGCCGGGGCACATGGTGATGGAGCAGGTGTGTGTGTGTGTGTGCCTTGTGACCCGGATTCAGACACAGGCGCGCTCGCACATTCGGTCACGGGGTTTGCAACTGCTCCACCTCTTAGACTCCGCGCCCGACCCTTGAGGGCTGCATGCCCGGAACCGTGCTCCTTGAAGCACTCTACACCACCATTTGTGGCTCTGACATGCTGTACATCAACCAGCCCCGTGAAATTGATCAGTGAGCACCCCATGCGACCCCCTTGCCACCAATGTTGACCGGCCAGCCTCACTTGCCCACCGGCCTCCCCAGTACTGACTCACTTTGGTGTTCCATTTCGACGAACGACCCTGATTCAACGCAGCTGCGCGGGCGCCTCAATTCACGAAGCCATTGCTCGCATCGTTGACTTGGTGCCCACCGACGAGCCCGAGCTTGACAACCCCTTTGGCCTGACCACGGTACGCATGCGCTCTTCCTCGCGCGAGACGTCCTCTTTATTGGCTCATTTACTGGCGGCTGTCATGACAGGACCAAATCGTCTTGGCGCTGCCTTCAAACGTACGTGACCCTCCCGCTTTCTTTCCGTATCCTAACAACCCAGCTGTCCCTCACAGCTGCATGTTATGACAGTATCTCCACTCTGGCATTTTCCGGGATGTGCCCCCAGAGCGCGCTCAAGCGCTCCGCGAAGGTGTAAAGTGTACTGGTGGTAAGCCTTCTCACCTTCTCTTTTGCCTCCCATTTCGTGGCCTCTTTACATGCGCCAAGTTTTTGGCATCCGCCTCTTCCGCCCCTCACCCACCCCTCTCATTCACTTGGTTGTGCTGTGCCGTGGCGGACGCACCCCACTTCAAACGCCTAGGCATGTCCCAATATTTCATTGGCCACGCAAGTCACTGCTACCCCATCCCATCAAAGGACAAATGGGGCCCCGGCGTGGAGCTGCATCATCTCACGGCTGCCCAGGTTACATTGAACATGCCAGCAAATTGACGCCCCCCGCCCCCCCCTTTTTTTTCTTATCTTCCTTGGCATCACATGCTTACCCTGCCCTTGCACGCCTTTTGAATGCAATTCAGCCCTTGGGTACCATCCTCTGGATGGGTCGCCAGCTTCCCAACCTCTTGCACAAGACGGTGCTGGTTCTGGGCCAAGGTCAAAACGGTACGCTGCCTTGTACCTTGATTGCTGGTCCCGCCTGCTCGAAAGTCATCACGTTTCTTCACTCGTGTTCAGGTCAACTGGCAACGCATTTGATGGCGTCGATGGGAGCGCGTCGCATCATTGCCGCCGACGTGCTACCTGAGCGGTTGGCCATCTCCACACATATGGGCGCCACAGACATTGTCCAGATTGATCCCGAGGACTCGGCCAAGGTCTGCTTCCTCCCCTCCCCCAAAATGCACCCGTCCCGTCACGTCGCCTACGGTTGATCTCGGCTCTGCCAAGTCAAAATCCAACCCAAGCTCCTCCAGTCACTTCACATCTCAATGACTCTACCTTGTCTTTGTCTTTCAGGCCGTGGCCGAGGTGCAGCGACTCACGTCTGGCGCAGGTGCCGATGTGGTGCTCGAGATGGTGGGTCACCAGGACTCCACCATCAATCTCTGCATTGAGATGGTGGCACCGAGTGGCCTCATTATGGGTATGTTTTGCATTTTGCGCTTGCTAATTTTCTTTCTTTTTTATTCGAGACCTTGGGCGGCGCAGGGTGGTTTACACGTTAATCACCATTGTGCCATTGGTCATGGGTAGCTTTTGGTGTGCCGGGCAACTCCTTGTATGGCAGTTTCGCCTTTGCTACCCTTTTTCGCAAGAATGCCAAGCTGGTAAGTGGTCTGAACTGGTCAAGTGTGACGAGTGTTGGCACAGGGCGTTGTTCCTCATGTTGTGTGTGTTGTCTTATTTACGCTACAGCAAGGATCTGTTTTCCCGTGTGCTCACGAAGACTTTCCCTTTGCGGTCGAGCTGCTGGCACAAGGCCGCATCAAGGCTGGACCCATCTTCAACACGGATCCCTTCTCCTTGGAGCATGCTCCCGATGCATTCTCCAAGAGCTTGTACGCCAAGCACACGGTGATGAAGGTCATTATTGAAATGCAACGGGATATGCCGGCCGCCATCGCTGCGGGCCACTTTGGGGTGGGTTCAGTCTGATGAGGGTTTCAAAAGTAAACCAAAAAAAAAAATTCAAATGTCAAATCTCAAAAAAAAAAAAAAAAAAAAAAAAAAAAAATAAGCTACCAGCACTCTCTGGCTATACTTGGTCACCGAAATCTGCTCAGCAAACACGGGGCGCTTTGCGCAAAGCATCATTCTGGCAGCACACCAAGACGATCAACGGCTGCACGCACAGCCGAGGCGATGTCCTGAACCGATGCCATGGCACCCACCCCTGTCATGTCGGGTCGTGTGAGAGGGGGCTTTACTGGCAGCCGAGCAATCGCGATGAGACTTGAACCGACCTGTATCCCCGCAGACAAGCGTTTTCGCAACGGGAGGAATAATGTCGACCCCGAGCTTGTGCAGAACGGCCGTCTATTGAAATCAAAAGGCGTGGTGGGTCATACCGCTCAGATCAGTGGGTGGATGTGCAACAGACTGACGCGGCCTTGGGCTCTGGGTGCCTCAAGTCGGCTGGGAAAAGAGGCGCTGCAGCACAAACCTGCTCGGCAGTGATGGGGTGTTCCCACATTAGCGTGTTCATGGCCGGAGCCACCAGGACGGGTCGCTTGAGATCCCAAGCCTGTGAACCAAGATGACGCCAGTCAGAGGGCTCCGGCTTGGTTGCCATGAGCCTTACGCGCAGCAAAGGCAAACAAGGCGGACGTACGCGGTATATGCAGGTGACGAGGTTATCACACAAGCCATGGACGAGCTTGGCCATGGTATTTGCACTCAAGGGGGCAATGACAAGCACATCGGCCCATTTGCGCAGCTCAATGTGCATGACGGCGTCTCCGCGCTTTTGCCAAGTCTAACATCATGGCAAACGGCGTGTGTGAGCATGGGGGTGCAGTGGCTGGGCTTGGCAATACACAAGAAGAGGGTGGTTGTGCAACGCACCCATTCGTCCCGATCGGTGAGAACGGGCAGGCTCAGCTCGCGCTCGGCGCGGAGAAAATGCTCGGCGTGGGCGGTTGCAGCAAGTTTGAACGTGGCGCCGGGGACGGCACGCTGGCAGGCTTCGACCAGTGACTGGGCTTTGATAGCGGCGACGCTTCCAGTGAAGCCAATCAAGATGCGCGGTGGGCGCACGGGCGGGGCGGGTGGTGGAGATGGGGCCTTGTCCGGATCAGTCTCGGCCACCACGGCAACGGCCTTTGATGCTTGCTGAGCGGGTCCCGTATCGTGAACAGCCGCCTGGTAGCATCGGTTGATGGGGAAAAACAGCCACGTCATGATCATGAAGCGACGCAGCGATGGTAGGCGCGCCGGGCGCGTACGCTTGCCTGGGCTGAAGGATTTTTGGGCTGCTTGCTGGCTTCATCTGCCGCTCGCTTGGCCGCGGGCACGGCCTCTGCTATCGGCGCAACAACCGGAAAAGGATCCAAAGTGGCGTGCATGAGGCTCGTGCACCAGCGCTGGGGACGAGGTCAAGGATGTTGTACCGAGAGATTCTGGCAAAGGTTCAGCACTGGCGTCGGTGCGGGCGGAGCTGGCGCGCTTGCTGCGCGTGGCTCGTCCTGGCTCGGCCATGGTGGTCAACTATGGCTGACGCAGTCAGGACCGGTGCTTGAACAATTTGTCTTTGGAGGCTCGGAAACAACCGGGTGGATCTCTCGGATGCTCTGTTGGACCCTTCCTGTAAAAGACCCAGGGCACTTTCGTCGGCGCAGCCAATGCCTCTATGGTCAGGGCATGGGCGCAATTCGAGACCTGTTGTGTTGCAGCCAAAAAAAAGAAAAAAAATAGATGAGCTGAAGCCTGATGAGTCAACCCCCAGGGGATCGTCAAACGCATGCATGTCGCGAGGAGCCTGTGGCGATCCGCAACAGCAGTAACGGTGGCGACGGGGGACGACAGCACGGGCACGGGCACCACACACACCTGGCGGAGTCACCGACGGGATGGAAAAAGTATTGAAAGCTCACTGAATTCGCCATCTACAAGCAGATTAAATTATCATCACTGTATTCGCTTAACTTGGGATTTTGCTGACAAATCAGGTCGTTTTTGTCAGGGCCTGTCAACTGACGCGTGTGTTTCTTTTCAACTGTGACAAGTATCACGCTTTATTGACCCAAAGTGTGACTTATGTTACAGTATAAAGTGTGTGGCGCTTTGCGTTTGGGATACGCCCCCTTGAAATTTCATTTGTTACTTAAAGTGTGACCGTATATGCACTATTCAACCAATAAATGAAAAAATGGTTTAAAATTGTGTGACTGGGCTGGTTGGCTATGGACCGAGACGGCGACGCGCGGTCTTTTCAAGTGATGGGGCCATGCTGCGCGGGATACCAGCTCCAACGCTATGAAGTCTCGGCCATCTGCCAGCAAAGTTGATCTGAATAGCCGCTCCCCTTCTGAACGATTTGATCCACAACGCGAGGAGGCAACGAAAGAGCGGAATGAGACAAGGTCAAGAGCATCACAGCTGGAAGAGAGATGAAGAACCAGATGAGAGCAAAAGGCGAAGAGAGAGGGAGAGGGAGAGGGAGAGAGAGAGGGGGGGAGGCCAAGGCGTCAGCCCGCCAAGCCCCGGCCCTAAGTCAAGAGCAACACAGAGACAGCGACATCATCCTATAGGAGTTTGAGAAGTTTGAGGAGAGAGAGAGAGAGAGAGAGAGAGAGTGAGAGTGAGAGTGAGAGCTTGAGAGAGAGAGAGCTTGAGAGAACTCGTGTGTGGGAAGAAAAAGATGACGACGGTACGCAAGCTAAAACTCCCTCTCTCTTTCTCTGTCTCTGTCTCTCATGCTCTCTCTTCTCTTTCTCTCTCTTTATCTTTATCTTTTCGTCTGCTCGCTCTCTCTCTCTGTCTCTCTCTGTCTCTGTCTCTGTCTCTCTCTTTCTCTTTCTCTCTCTTTCTCTCTCTCTTTTTATTTTTTCCAGCGCGAGAGGTGAGCAGAGCTGTCGGGGCACAAGAACGGGGCGGAGGGAGGGATGTTTGAAGCCCTGGGCATCGACGGCGGTGAAAGGCGGGGGAGGTGATTGCATTCAGATTCAAGCTTGTGAGATAGAGACCGTCTCGGGGTCAGCGGCATCTTCGCCCGGCATGCGTTTGGCATTGGTTCCAAACCCGTCTCCCCCCCTTTTTTTTTTCTTTGCGGGGGACGGGGCGGAGGTTGTGACCGCTCGCTCGGTTGCTCTCTCGCTCTCTCTCTCGCTCTCTCTCTCGTCGTTCCTCTGTGCTGGGTCACCTCATCTCTTTTTTGAGCTGGTGTATCGCGAGCCTCGTGCCTTGCTCTCCCGCTATCATCGCTCAGGGACCCCGCCCTCTGCCTTTTTCTTTTTTTTTCTCCTTCCTCTCTTCTTTGGCTCACGCCACGCCCCCGTCTCGTGCTGCTCGCACCACAGGCCGGTCCTCATCGACGCTTTCTGCCCTCCTGCATTGTATCATTGGATCACAACTTGTTTTTGGTTCAAAGACCCTTTGGACCTGTGAATCCACGACTCGCCATCTTTTCTCTCCCGTCCTCTTCTGGGCGCACGCTTGGCATTGGGTCATGGCGGCTGTCCTGAACGACTAGTCCTCCGATTTTGTCGTTTCGCCCGTGCCCTCTTGTCTTGCGCGTTCTCGTGTCGCAAGCACCGCCCCCATCCCCCTCTACTTTCCCTCGCCTCGCCAAGCTCGTTGCCCTCTTTCTTTCCCCCGCGCGGGATGGTGCGGCTTCGATCCGTGCGGTCCGGGCTTGGGGCATCGGCCCTGAATCATGATGGCCCATCCCCGCCCCTCTTCCCCCTCCTTTTCTGCCTTTTGGCCTTGACCCCCCTGCAGCTGGCTGCCGGGCAGTTGTGCCAAACAGAGTCGGTGCCCTGGACCCTTTTGTTCACCCATGACCGCAGTGCTGGTGGTGTAAGCCTGGACGGCACCAACGTGGCTACCAAAGCAACAGCCCCCACGCTGTCCACCTCCTATGCGGCCGCCATCTACTCCCGCCTTGATGAACTGGCCCAGACCAACAACAGCCTCGTGAGCTGGGATGGCTACTACTATTTCCGTCTTCGCTGGCCTGAAATCTGCCAGCATCCCTTTTATCAGTGTGATGACAACGCCACCGACTACGTCATTTGGCGCCAAACCTCCAACCCCATGTTATCCGATCAAGTGACTGGTAGGCATATGGGCGCGTGTGTTGCTCCCAAAACCTTTTCTCCCCACAAACCGCGCATCACGCACACACCCTCTAGCTCACACTCTTTCATCCATTCATCTCCTGCCTATTCATCTCCTGTCTATTCATCTCGTGACTATCCATCTCGTCCATTCATTTATTCCATCCCATCCATCCATCCGATCCATCCATTCCATCCATCCATCTCATCCATTCGTCTCGGCCCTCCTTGATTCGCAGGCTACGAATGGTTGGCGGGATCTGCTTTTGAGAATGCTTTTAGCGGCCTCCTCCCTGGCAGCAACGCCATTTTGGATGCTCAAGACGGCTTCAACTACTGGTACTCGGTTGGCGTTTATTCTCTCCTCAACGACTTACTGATGGGGCCCATCCCCAACGGCGAGGCGTTTGGGCTTGCCACCACTCGCGTCGAACTTGCCATCAAAGTATATGCCAACGAAAACGCAACCTTTGAGACTGGCTTTGGCACCACCTGCGGCGCCGAATGGGCCACCTGCTCCCCGGCCACCGGCGCCTGCACGTGTCCCACCGCCTACATGACTGGCGATGGCGATGATCGCTGCTTCAACATTGATGAATGCGCCGCCATGACTTGCCATGAGAATGCTCACTGCGTCAATCATTGGTTCGGTGCCACCTGCCGCTGCCGTGACGGCTACACTGGCAATGGCTACGCTTGCCAGGCCAACGAGTGCTATCTTGGCACCCACAACTGTGATCAAAACGCCGACTGCGCGGACACTCCCACCGGCTTTACCTGCACCTGCCGTGAAGGCTGGACTGGCGACGGCACCTCTTGCGCCGACATTGATGAGTGTCGCACCATGACCGATGACTGCGATATCCGCGCCGCCTGCCACAACACCATTGGTGGTTACAACTGCACATGCCCAGAGGGTCTCTCCGGCGACGGCCACACTTGCATTAACGAACTGCTGTTTTGGTACGATGCCTCCACGGGTATCACCAATGGCACCGTCTTTGACCTCAGTGGCAACGACATTCATGCCAATGCCACCGACACCATTTGGGTTGATCACCCCCTCTTTGGCCCCCGCTTCTTCTTCAATGGCTCCAACACCTCCCTGGAAGGTTTGTGGCCTGGCACCTTCTAGCGAAAGCCCCTGGATGGTACTTGTCCCCTCCTCACCTCGGCCACCTCACTCTTCTTGGCTCTGCCCCTGCACGCCACCCCACTCGTCAAAACGAAATGTAGAACTCCTTCGAGTTGACCTCGACTTGAGCCCGGACAACTACCCTGATATTACCATGGAAATCTTTTTTCAGCCCATTGAACCTGATTGGCGTGGCTACATTATCGATAGCGATGACGGTGCGATCCTCATTCCTCCCCCTTGGCTCACCGCTCGTCACCAAACTTGCTGCCTTGTCACTCTTATGCGCGCGGGCCTCTTTTCTGCTCGTCCTGCTTGTTTAGGAGGCTACGATCGCAGCTTTGGCTTCTATGACGAGCGCTACATCAGCCTGGATGTGGATGAACCCTTTGTGATGGGGGCTGGTACCGGTTCTCCTTTCAACTCGGGACTCGGCACGCCTTGGCCCCGATGCTGGCACATTGCCTTTGCTGTCTTCTCTCAGGAAGAGGAGCATGGCTCTTTCCTCACCCTCAACGGCTTTCAGGGTTACGGCACCACGGCCTACAATAACAAAGGCAGCAGTCTACTGACCATCGGTGGTTCAGACCGCAACGGAGGCATGGTAGGCTACATCAAGGACGTCAAAATCTACAACCGCGCTCTGACCCGCGACGAAATTTGGCTCAAATATCAAGCCGCGCAAAGTGAACTCACCTGCGAGTGTCTTTCTGGTTATCGTGGCAACGAAACCACGGGCTGTGTCGGTTCGTGCAAGCTGTGCGCCTCGCCCCTTCCACATCAAGCAGCCTTTTGGCGCTCGCAAAGCCCGGCCCTTCAGTGTAGCTCACGTCCCGCCTCTTGTCCCGCCACTTTGTTCCATGCTTGATAGATGTGGATGAGTGTGCCCTGTCGGAGGACGATTGCAATCCTTTGGGTCGAGCCACTTGTACCAACACCCTTGGCAGTTACAACTGCACTTGTAACGCTGGTTTTATCGGTGACGGCCGCACTTGCAATCCCGAGGACGTGGCCTGCGCCGTCTCCGTCTGGGTTGACGACGGTGACTGCTCGGCTACTTGCGGTTACGGATGGCAACGCCAAATTCGCGAGGTCATCCGCCCGGCTCAAGGCAGTGGCGCCGCTTGCCCAGCTCTCACCCGCGACATTGCGTGCTATAGCACAGCCACGTGTACCCTCGACACAGATGGGACTCCTCAGACTTCTGACGTATATGATGTCTCCATTTTGGTTGACACCTCTGCACTTGATAGCTCGGCACTTCGCGTGCCGGAGGTGGCCACGGCTGTGTCGGGGCGAGGTACCATCGTCCTTCTCGCCGAACTGGCCGAGGATACCCAGACGGCGCTTGAATACGCCTTCATTCCGGCAGGCAGTGCCAACACGGCCGCCTTTGTCAGCGCTCTGCGCACCGAGCTTGCTGGCACTGGTACCGTCCTGGCCAGCAATTTGCGGGATTCGTGCTTTTGTCCTGGCGAGCAGGACGCACGGTCTGGTCTTGGCTACTTTGGCGCTCCTTGCGGCAACAGCACGCGCCGTGCCCCCACATGCGGTGCTGGCTCTAGTGCCATCATTAACCGCGTGTGCAGTGTGGACGCCATCTGGCTCGACGCCGTGCCCAGCAACTGCTCAAACAGTGTCTTGCAAGCCATCAACTCCGGCTTGACCCCGTCCAACGCGCGCACGCGCTTAGCGGCTGCAGCTACCAGTGCCGCTGCTAGCTCCGGTGTGCTCAGCGCCACCGATGTCGCCGAGGTGGGCCAGCTTCTCTCCACCGTGCTTCTTTACCATCTTGAGGAGCAGGTGCAGTTGACGTCGCAGGATATGGTTTACGTCGTCCGTGCCATCTCTGGCGTCTTGGGCACCGAGGCATCTCAAATCGCTGCGGGACTCAACGTCACCACAAATGGCGCCGACTTTTTCGAAGAGCTGGAAGCGTTCCTCCTTCTTTACATGGACGACACCATGCCTGTCAATTCGAGCCTGGCCATGCTGGAACCCAACTTTGCACTTCAGTTGGTTCATGCTCAGGAGGTGGGCGTCTTCAACGCAAGCTGGCCTCCATCCTCCACCAGCCTTACGGAATCTGTTGTCTGCGAGGGCGTCGGTGCCAACCAGTCGTGCTCTGTGATCGAATACAGCGCCGAGGAAGCCAACTTTGACCCCAACTTGTACATTAGCCTCCCAGAGGAGGGTCTGGTGCGCGGCATGGCGGCAGAGCATGGCCGTCTCAAGTTCATGATGAGCGCCTTTGCTTCTGCTGCTCCCATGCCGGGCACCGGCGGACTGGATCCCAGCTCACAGGTGCTCATGGCCACTATTGCCGGCCTGGCAAGTGGCGCGACCTTGAACAACAGTTTCCTCACCTACAGCGCCCTTCCCACCGCCGTCAACTACACCGAGTGTGGCTACTGGGCTCCCGGCGGTTGGTCCGTGGATGGCTGCTCCCTGGTTGAGTCTGGCACAGAGGCCGCTTCACTGGACGTTGCGGTGACCGAACCTTCTGTCATGCATTGCCAGTGCAACCACCTCACGCACTTTGCTATTGTGGAGCGTGAGCAGCCCCAAGCCGCTCGCACAGAGCCCAAGCTGGCAGATAGCATGCGTTCCAGCGCTGCTATCGCGGCGACCGGTCTGGCTGCCGTGCTCTGCTTGTTCCTTGTTCAATATCGTCGTTACTCTGTCTCGCGCGTGGCCGTCATGCACCTGGCCGTGGCCGTCCTGGCCTATTTGCTGCTCTTTGCCATTACCGTGGATCGTACGGACGAGGAGGCTTGCCGTGATTACGCCATTGGCATGCACACAACCCTTACCCTGGCCTTTGCATGGACTGTGGTGTTGGCATTGCTGCTCACGTATGGTCTGAAGTTGCGCATGTGGATCGTGATGGTTGTTGGCTACGGCGCTCCTGGGCTGGTCATGCTGGTGGTCCCCGTGACCTTGCACCGCTCTGCTTATGGCCGGAACCGCAACGACTATCTGGACAACTACAAGCATTGCTACATTGAAGACAGCGGCGACATTTTCTGGGGTTATGCGGCACCATTGCTGGCCTTTGGCTTTGCAGCCCTATGCTTCTTTTTGGTGGCAATGATGCGCGCGCTCTTCTTCTGGAAGCCGCAGCCATTTGTCGAGGGCCATGCGCGACCACGACGCTCCCATGCCATTTCCATGGCCTTTTTCAATATGCTGCTTCTGGCTTTCTTGGGTGCCATCGCTGGCACTTCGGTCTATGGACTGAACGGCCGTGACGATGATTTCTACCGTCCGCTCTTTTCGGCCTTTTGCCTCTTTTATGGACTGCTGTTCTTCCTTTTGTACGGCTTGCACGAGATTAAGCGTTGTGTGGTTGGCCCAAGCGACATGGAAGACCCCGACGCACCGCCGCCCCGAACCTCCTTGTCCAAGACGGAAGCAGGCACCGGGGGTCCTGACAGCGATCATCATGGTGAGGATGGGCACGGGAGTGCAAGCGACGGCAAGGAGGCCGCCCAGGGTGAGTTGCAGCCAAGCATCGAGGAAGGCAAGGGCGTACCCCCAGTACCGGTGCCCGGCCACTGGTTCAGTCGTCGCAACAGTGGCACGCTGCGCGTCTTCACCGAACTGCCGGCACCCAAGGTGCCCAAGCCAAAGAAGGAGAAGAAGGTCAAGAAGAAGAAGATTGAGCCCGAGTTTTTCAACTTGGATGATGTGGTGCAAGATCAACCAACTCTGGACGCCGTGGATCTGGACGACTTGGATGAGCCGGTGCAGCTGCAAGAGAGCCGCTTGGCTGATGAGCCCTCGAGTGCACCCGCCGCACCACTTGTGTCTTCTGCCCTGTTGATTGAGACAGACATTGACGCGACCATCATGAGCCAGCTCTCATCTCGCCGCGCATCGCTGTCGCTGGACGATGGCGACGTGCCAATTGTAAATGCGCCCGACCCTGTCTGGCTTGACCGGTTCAACTTTTTGCCCGAGCGCCAGGCTGTGGTGCAGGTGCTGCAGGAGGCGCTCGTGAATTACGGTGCTGAGCTGGAAGAGCTTGAAGCCCTGGAGGCCGATGGCCTACTTGATGGCTCGTCTTTAGCGGGTAGTCACTATCAAGGTGATGGCCTGTCTCGTCAGGCATCGTCTCGTCAAAGCCACTCCGATGTAGCTGTTGGGGTACCGTTTGCCAACGCAGCGCGGGGTAATCGTAACGCGCGCGATTCAAACGCTTCCATCATGGACTTTGACTCCGACTACTATGGTGCCCCCTTGGACATGCCCGACTCGCGCCGCGTGAGTGGCGAGGTCTCCAGCCCTGTGGTGAACGAGTATTTGGAGACGGAGGCCGTAACCATGTCTCGCCGAGCAACGCATCGCTCAAGCAGTCCTTTCGAGGATTCAACTCTGATGGAAACCAATGATGCCGTTCGTCATGGTGAGGACGATGCTGGCGAGGAAGACAATACGGCGCCTGCGGCCGTCGAGGAGGACATGGCCTTGTACGTGCCCTACGATCAAAATGCTTCTCGCTCGTCGCGCGTCAAAGCCCAAGGTACCGAAGACCGGGACGCCGGTGTCTCTGAGCCCGCTTCAGACGTAAATGACGACATGGCTCTGTATGTGCCCGTTGAACGAGGTCAGCCCTCGGCGGAAAGCATCAATTTGCCAACGCCCTTGGCAGATCGTGGGAGCTCCACTCCTCTGCAACACACGGCTGTAGATGAAGACATGGCTTCAGAGAATGGCCTGGAATCTCTTCCGTCCGACTTGGATGTGCATGATGCGCAGGACGAGTAGTCGGTGTGGCGTTTTGTGGCGCCGTCTGACCAGTGGGTCTTTTTTCTGGGTTTCCTGACTTTTTCATTTGGCTCAACTTTTGGCTTTGGGCAGGGCACAAACTCTCCCATCTGCTCCACATGTTCATATTTGCGTGGGGTGGTTGTGGTAGTAGGAGTGTTTTTGAGTGTTTGTTTGGATATGGAGGCATGGGCTGTTTGTTTGTTTGTTTTCTGCATTGGGCCATTCGTCCTGGTCTCCTTTGGGTCACCACGCATGAAGAGAAGGCTCATTGATGCACAGCGCACCAGAATGCAGCCTTGCAAGTGCAGCCTGCAAGCCCGACGTTGTGCCGTGTCGTTTGCTTGTAGACTTATCCCGTTCATTTTATCTTTCTTTTTGACTTCATCTTGGGAGGAGACTACTCATATGTGTGTATCAATCAAGTTCCTCTTGAGGTGTCGTTCTACTCCTCCTCATGGTTTCCAGCGCGGTGGGCATCACTGTTGCTTCAGTACATTCGACACTTTGCTTGTGAAACGCTAGAGCCAACGCTTTATTGCAGAGGCATTATAGAGCGAGCTCGGATGGCTTTTAAATTGACCATTGCCTTCAAAGCGATCACCAACGTTTCATTGACGCCCGACTTGTTGCAAATGCAGCGTTTGTCCCCAAACGTACAACGACGTGAACGTGGTGGCTGTTTTGTCGGACTCGCCAAAAACAAGACTCAACGAATGCCATAATTTGCTTGTAACAACAAATTTTTATTTGTTTGAGTCGAGATTGTGCAGGCTGCCCAGGTGATTGCAAATGGAACGATCCTCTTGATCTTGCTTGCAGGCATGACCTTGAGCGGAGTCAATTGCTTCTTGACATCATCTCTTTACACTTTGATCCACCATTTTGCCTTACGTTGCAAGCATGAAGACGCTTTGTTTGCGAGAAGTCGCCTGCTTGTATAGCGGCAGGCCACACGGTACAAGTGACCCGGCTTTTGGGAAGGACGTCATTTTCTTTTCGACATTGATTCCGTTTAAGTTTAAATCATCGGTGCCAGCGACAACATGCAAACGCAAGCCAAGTCTCCGAGGGGACCCCGGGTTCCCAGATCGCGCAAGGTGCGAGTGACGGTGCTTGAGGCGCAGGAAAAATCAAAGTACTTCGCTGGCAACGAGTACTTTTGCGCCAAACTATTCGTGACGTCGAGCGCTACATCAAATCCAGATCCGGGCAGCGAGTTGCTCCAGCCCAACATGGTGGTCATGGCCGACATGTACCTGAAGAAGTACGGATCATACAGTTTGGAAATTCCAATCGAGGAAATTAAAGATCGACTCGTCAACAGGCCGCCAAGCCCCGTACTTCTACATTGCGGAACGATCATCCTTGATTCCGACTGCAAGAATATGTTTGTGATGAGGAACGGACCAGAGTCCTTCATCAAGCTCAAGTATAGGCTTGCGTTACTGGAGCCAGAGGGCTCGGAGCGTATCCACACAATTCTGCAGGCCACGGGCGAGAAGGAGACTTGCATGTGGAGCAACGAGGATCTGACGAATGTAATCAAGTGGAACAGAAGCAAACTCAAGCCCCGCAAATCTCTCAGCGTTCCAGGCGATGACGTCTTGAAGGCAACCAAGGGCATCGTTCAGAAAGCTGCGCAGGATGAGCTGGAGCGGCGCATGCGTGGCGAGCGACCCCATGACTACGATGGCTCCCCTATCTGGTGTGTGCCTGGAGGAATGCCAGATCAGCACCATCAGGGCCGATGTGAGGGCGCACTGCGAGCCGCTCGTCGCGAACTGCGAGAAGAAGCTCTTCAAGGAGACGGAGACATGGACGAGCTTTTGACGCAGTCCCACTTGAACTTCACTTTTGACATGGTCACCCCGGATGGAGGGACGTCACGGTCCAAGTTTTTCGTGTTCCACGTCAAGAATGCAGATGGCAGGCATCAACTGATTCCAAAAGGCAAGGAATTCCAACAAGTGGCATGGGATAGCTTTGGCAATATTGCTTCAGGCTTGACCCCGATGGGCAAGTACAGTGCATTTCTACGCTTTGCCACTGCCGATGAGTGGCGTAACGCGTTGGATGAGATCCAGGCAACGTTTGCTCCGAAAGCTGCTCGACAAACGTTGGACGTCGATGGCCTTGCAGTTGGGCTGCAAGAACTGACGACGAGCTAGCCCCCGTCTGTCGAGGTCTTCAATCCATCCTCGCCAGTATGAGTGTCACTTGTCCCCTTCCTATTTCTGTTCATAAGAATAACCGACCTTTCTTTTAGCCATTCTATTGCCTGATCTTCCACGTGCAGTCGACAGCAACTCCTGCCGGGGGTCAAGTGTCAATGCGATCGATGATGAGCTCCCAATTGACGTTTGTTGCACATCTCTTGCCCTCTCTTGACCGATACACCCACCTTTAGTGTGATGAGCTCCCAATTGACGTTTGTTGCACATCTCTTGCCTTCTCTTGACCGATACACCCACCTTCAGTGAAACTCTCATAACTTTGCTTGCTGTCCACCCATCGGGCTCGGATTTCAACAGAAGATCCAGAAGACCACCGAGCTTCAAGCGTCCTTCTCAGCCCTCGAGCACCTCAGAACAAGCCTTGAACCGCCCCCCCATAGCTCCGTTTGACGATGATCCAGGTTTGAGTTGAACACAAAAGCACACGTGCCATAAGTGACTATTATTAGATGATGCTATTTTTCGGAGATTTGGGGACAGGATGTCGGACTCGCACACACACACACACACACACACACACACACACACACACACACACACACACACACACACACACACACACACACACACACACACACACACACACACACACACACACACACTGTGCTTGCAAAGCGTTTAGAGCACACACACACACACACACACTGTGCTTGCAAAGCGTTTAGAGCACACAGACAGACGCACTCGAATGATCAGTGACATTTTCATCGTGACAGCGATTGTTGCGGATCGGATCGGATACGTTTTGCTGATGAGCGATCGACGACATGCAGCGTCAAGCGAGGACGTTTGGGGATGTGTCAAGGGGCAAGTGGAGATTTTTACGCACGGTGGAAGTGACGGTGCTGGAGGCGCGGTAATCCTCGAGATAAATTGCCGACAACGAAAATTTTTGCGCTTCGCTGCTGATCACCGCAAAAAGAGCTAAAACCCCGGATCCAAGCAGCGAGCTGCTCAAGCCCAACACAGTGGTTATGGCTGACCTGTACCTTGATGTGCGTGGCAGAAGCTGTATGGAGATTCCGATCAAGGAAATCGATGCTCGACGCATCAATGTGCCACCAAGTCCCGTGCTTCAATACTGTGGTATGATTGTTGTTGATCCCGACTGCGAGCGAACGTTTGTGTTGAATGAATCGTCAGAGTCCTTTTTTAAGTTCAAATTTGCGCTTGCATCGCTGTGGCCAACCGGCACGGAGCACATCCACAAACAGCTTCAGGCCACGGGCGAGAAGGAGACTCGCATGTGGACCAAGCAGGAGCTGAAAGCTGTTCGCAATTGGTACATAAGCAGACTCAAGATCATTCCGACTTTTCCTATTCCAGATGATGACTTCTTGGGTGAGACCAAGGGTATCCTGCAGCGGGCTGCCCTGGAGGAAATTGAGCGACGCAAGAGTGGAGAACGGCCCCCCGAATATGACGGGTCGCCCGTCTGGTGTGTGCCAAACGGTCGACCTGACTACATGCCTTGCGATGCCCATGTCCACGAGCAGCCTGTGGCGGCAGCCTTTCGCAAGCTGCGACAAGAGGCTATGAAGGATGGCTTCGAAGATCGCGTTTCAATGATGGCGAGTCCGATCGAGCAGGAGTTTACCTTTGTCACAACAACACCCGATGGCGGGAAGTCCCTGTCCAAGTTTTTCGTTCTCCGCCTCAAAGACGCGAAGGACATGAAGGGTTTTGCTCCCAAGGGCTGGCAGTTTAGGCAAGGTGAATGGGTGAGCCCCGAGAGTATCGCTACAGGCCTCATGCCCATGGGCAAGTACGGCGCCTTTCTGCGCTTTGCTACTGCCGAAGAGTGGCGCAGCGCGCTGGGTGAGATCCGGTCCCGAGGCGTTCGAGACACTGCTGCCGAGGAGCAGATTCCAGTCGGCGATCTTGCTTCCAAGAATCCAGTCGACGACCCTGACCTTCCTGGCGAGTTGCAGCGCCTGTCGACAAGCGTAGACGCCAGCATTCCCCCCACACCAGGAGACATGCCCACACTGCCAGGGACTGTTTGACTGAAACTGCTAATTCAAGCGACGCTGTTTTGAAGTCTCTCTTCTCAGTCAATACCGGACTCAAACGCTCCCCTCCTCGGGCTCCCATATACACCTTGTCCTCCGTCTCGCTCCCTATACTTGTTCTCCCTAGCTCCCACATACACCATGTTCTCCCTCCAACTCCCATACACACACGCTCCCATACACACCCGCTACACACGCTCCCATACACACACGCTCCCAGAGGCAGAGAAGAGAGATCGAGAGCCATGAGAGACAAAGAGAGAAAAGAGTAATAATGTAAACGATATTCACCAAAGAGAGGAAACGACGCATTGAAAATTACCACAAGAGAGACAAATGTTTAACAACAGAGACGAGGAGACGAAGACAGAGACAGAGACGAAGACAGAGACAAAGTCGAAGACAGAGACAGAGTCGAAGACAGAGACAAGAGTCGAATTGATCGACACAAAGACAGAGGAGGCAGAGGCAGTGAACAGAAGGCAGAGGCAGAGACGAAGACAGAGCCAGAGAACAGAAGGCAGAGCCAGAGCCAGAGCCAGAGAACAGAGGTATAGTGGCAGCGAACAGAGAGAGAGAGAGAGAGAGAGAGAGAGAGAGAGAGAGAGAGCCAAAAAGAGAGAGCGAGAGAGACAGAGACAGAGCGAGAGAGAGAGAGAGAGAGAGAGTCACAGAGAGAGAGAACAAACAAAAACCACAGCAGTTACATGTACATTCTTAGGCATTGCATTGTTGGTTTGTGGCCACAACAGCAGTTGTGTCTGGGTGTTTGTTTGGGAGGGACGACGGGGCGCCGAGTTGAAACGGCAGCGCCCGCGGATTTGAGCGCGCGAGTCGGCGGCGGAGAAGGGCGTCACTCTGGCCTGGCCACTTTCGCTGCTGCCTGGCTTTTTTCCAGGATACTCTCCGTGTCAAGTCTGACTGGTCGGTTGGATCTGCAACCCAAGGCGTTGCTCGGAGCAAGAGTGAGTTGAAGTGGCGGTCGTCGTGTGATGCGTTGACTCGTCGACAAGACGACTCGGGGTCCCGGGGGTGGGATGAACGGCTTTGCCGCCCCCTTGAGACGCCTTTTCATGCCTTGCCACTGCCCATGTGTGCCAGTGCAATTTGCTTGTTTGGCCTTGGTGTTTTGCGTGGGCGTTGTGTCCCCCTGACGCCACAACAAGAAGAACACGTCGACGATCCTTTTCCTTCTTGCACTGTTGATGGATCGCCGTGCTCCCAGGTGTTTGATCCTCACCCCCTGCTGATGCTCTGCACTGATCATGCCATGGGCTCTCTAGGTATCGAAAAAGCCTTGCGCATACACCCTCCTCCTGGTTGCAAACCTTACACCAACATGGCCGAGGCTACTTTGTTCAAGATTCGCGAGCCGGATCCACAAGAGCAGGATGCAGTCTACAAGGAGCAGCGCGCCAAGGGCAAGAGCGAAGTGTACAGTCGCGCCTTTGCCGCCAAAATCCACGAAGGCGAGGTCTTTGCTCGTTACTTTGCCGAGCTGCGGTGAGTACGCCCATCTCCCAACCCTGTTCAACTTTGCAAGCAGTGCTTCCCCAGAGTCCCATTCTTCTTCTCATCCTTGCCGGTGGGACCGTGACTGCATGTGGTTGCAGAGAACGCCGCCATTTAGCCAATGACTCATCCAGCTCCAAGTCGCTCAACACGGACAAGTCCGTTCGCAAGGTTTGTGCCCTCGATCCCGTCTTCTTACTCACCATCTCCGTCCGCTCCCCCATCAGCCGCCAACGCGCCGTCTGCCCTTGTCTCCTCACTCTCGCAACCTGCGGGCCTTCTTCGCATGCCTTGCCTTGCAACTTATGTGTCCTATGTGTCCTTATTACGCAGGCAAAGAAACGTAGCCTTGCCGACTTTACCGTCTCCAAGCCCTTGGGCGAGGGGGCGTACTCAACCGTGTACATGGCCACGGAGAAGGAGACGGGCAACGAGTTTGCCATCAAAATCCTGGACAAACAACACATTCAAAAGGAAAAAAAGGAAAAGTACGTCATCACCGAGAAGGACGTCTTCAACGCCATGGACTCGCCTTTTATTGTCAAGCTGCACTGCACCTTCCAAGACTCGCTCAAGCTCTACTTTGTCCTCGAGTACTGTGCCAACGGCAACTTCTTGGACTGGATCCGCAAGCTTGACTGCTTCGACGAGGAATGTACGCGTTTTTACGTTGCAGAAATGGTGCTGGCACTGGAACACATGCATTCTCGCCGTATCATCCATCGTGACCTCAAGCCAGAAAACATTCTTCTCGATGAAAACATGCACATCAAGCTCACCGACTTTGGTACCAGTAAGATTCTCGACAAGGATGCCAAGAGCGATCGTTCCGACTCCTTTGTCGGCACCGCCTTTTACGTCTCCCCCGAGCTGCTCAATGACAAGGTGGCCTGCCGCAGTTCCGATCTCTGGGCCCTGGGCTGCATCATCTATCAAATGCTCTCCGGCGGTGTCCCCTTTCGTGGAGCCAACGACTATCAAACCTTTCGCAAAATCTCATCCGTCGACTATGACTTTCCCGATGCCTTTCCCGAGGCTGCCAAGGACCTGGTGAGCAAATTGCTGCAACGCGACCCGGATCAACGTCTGGGTGCCGACACGTGTGGTGGCTTTGCTGCCCTCAAAGAACACCCTTTCTTCGCGGGCATTGATTTTGTGCATTTGCGCGACCAAGCACCACCTCGTATGGAGGCCTACCTGCCCGCCACAAGCCCGGGGGATAAGCCTCTGCACGAGCACGATGCCGCCGATGATGAGCTCGCCGACATTGAGGCCGCCATCTACTTGAAGAACCTTGGCGGTATTCAGGTGCGTCGAGTCGTTGGCTTGCTTTCTCTTTTGTCGTTGTCCCTCCCCTCCCACAAGCACACTCATTCCTTGCCTTCACTTTTGAAACGGCTTTCATAGGTGTCACCAAAGGAAGCAGAACGCAAGACGAAACTAGAAGCACAACAAAGCTCGCCATGGTACGCTGCTGTCTAACGTCCGGGGCGTGTCGTTGTTGTGCGTCTTTCTCACAAGAAATCATGGCCTGTGCTGTCGGGCAGGCAAAAGTTCCTCAATCCAGGGGAGCTGATTGTAAAAACGGGCCTGATTGACAAGCGCAAGGGAATGTTTTCAAAACGGCGACAACTCATCCTTGTGGACACGCCTCGCTTGATCTACGTGGATCCCGACACCATGGAGCTCAAGGGCGAAATCCCGTGGTGCGTAGGCGGCGTGCATTGGGTCCTCGTCCATTCCTAGCCCATTGTTTAGTTTTCCCTTACTCCGTCCACAGACCATACTATTGCGTCTCACTTTGGGTGGCACATGCGCCTACACATGTTTCCTTTGCCGCAGGTCGCTGAGCATAATGCCGCAGTACAAGAACATGAAGACTTTTTTTGTCCATACGGTATGAGTTTCACTCCTATTGTGTTGTCGGATAGCGTTGGCTCGAATGTACCTTCACCTCGCAATCCTGCCCTCGCGTCTGGTCGTTAGCCCATGCGAACGTACTATCTGGAAGACTGTGAACGTGCAAGCATCACCTGGGTGGACGCCATCCAACAACTGCTCCGCCTTCAGAAGCGCCAGCAAAAGATGTGAAAAGAATGCTTCCACCTTGCTTCGTGTCCGCCTCCCCTCTTGGGGCTGCGCCGTGTTTTCTCCCGCCTGCACTGTTCTTTCGTTGTCTCAGTTTGTTCGCCCTGAGTTGTCGTGTGACGGCCCATCCTGACGCGTGCTTGGCATACCGCCTTGACCCATGATTGTTGACTAACCGCCCTCTTCTTGATTCCTTCATCCTTCATCGCTGTTTTTACTTCTTCTCTTATTTTTTTTTTTTTTTTTTGTCCTTTTGTCATCCCTCATGGCAATTGAGGAAGCTCGAGTCAATTTCAGGGCGGCTTCAGCAGGCATGTACAAACTGAAAGGAAAAGAAGACAAAAAGAGCAGACGACTGCGACCATTTCTGAAGATATAAAGACAATATTCGGACTGCACACAAAGAGAGATCGCGGGCGTTGCATGAATAAACCCAAAAAAAAAAGAAAAAAAGAAAGGGAGAGAAAAAAAAAAAGAAAGAAAGAAGAAAATAAAAGGCAACTCAAAAACTGTTAGAACAAGCATGACAGGACGCGTCACGGAAGACGGACAAGGAAACAATAAGACCCAGGTGGGAAAGTAGAAAAGTCACAACACCCTTAAGCACAAGACCACTTGAACACAGAGCAGAGAAGCCACGCGAGCCTGAATTAAAGACACGTGAAAGCTTGACAACAATGCACCAGCGGTAGCCCAAGGTCAAGCCAGATGAAGCGTGGCGCCCAGCGCCAATCGCAGCCTGAAACATGACAAAGACGACAGAACGGATGGATGATGGCCATGGAAAGCACTCAACTTAAAACATGTTCATGAGGGTGGCGTCGCCCGCCGCGTTGTCGGCATCATCGTCATCATCCTCGATGAACTCGAGATAGCCATCGGCGCCGCCTTCGTCGGCGGCGGCGACCTCGGGCGCGGGACCTTGCTCAAAGAAGCTGGTTGCGGCACGAGCTCCCATCTCGTAGTCATCGGCGCCGGCATCAGCGTAGTCTTCTAGGGACTGGAGCTGTTGTTCTTCGTTGGTCGGCATGGGTTCGTCGCTGCCGCCGAAAATGTCGCCAAAAATGTCTTCTGTCGCGACCAGGTTATTGCGGCGCTGTTCTTCGGTCGTCATGGAGATGGCGGCTTCCGTTACCGGGGCTGGGGGCGGGGCGGGGCTGGTTGGTTCCTGGAGGGGCTGAACGTCCTCGTCATCCATAGCCACGGGTGGGGCCCAGGCTTCAGGACCATCCTCGCCAACGTCAAGGTAGCCGTCGTTGGTGGCCTCTTCTTCGGCGGCGGCACGGGCGCTTTCCGCACGAGCGCGGCCCAAGATTTCATCAATTCGGGCCTCTGCCTCGGCAATTTCCTCGGCACCACGGCTAAAAGTGGACTTTCCGCTGACCAGGCCGCGTTGCTCTTCGGTGCCCGGCATCTGCGACTCTGCCATTTCGAGATAGGCGTCATCGGCATTATCCTGGTTGACGGGCGCAGGGGTCTCGGCGGGTTCACCGTCGAGATCGAGATAGCCCGTTTCATGCACAACGGGCGATTTTGAGGGAGCCGGTGCGGCTAGAGAGGCGGCAGCACCCGCGTGTGACAACGGGGTGGCCTCTGAGGGAATGGGCTCTTCATCAAAGTCAAGATAACCGTCAGTGTGTTCCACGGCCGCGGGTGGTGGTGGTGGTGGTGCCTGGCGCTCGGGAGCAAAGGCTGGTGTCTTGGCCAGGCGTGCCGTGTTGGATTCGGGTTGCGTGACATCAAGGTAGCCGTCGGTGTGGGCTGCTGCTTGGGGCTCCGTGACATCAAGATAGCCGTCGTTGTGAGCAACGCCAGCAGGATGGGACTTGTCCTGGGGCTGATCAACGTCGAGGTAGCCATCGTTGTGAGTAACGCCACCAGCCGGAGGGGCCTTGCCCTGAGGTTGCTCGACGTCCAGGTACCCGTCAGCATGCTCGAGGGGATGTTCCTCGTAGCTGGCGTTGTTAAGGAGGACGGCGGGACGGCCATCCGCTTCCACAACGTCTTCCAGATAGCCGTCATTTATCATGGCAAGGTTGCTGCTACGGCCATTGGCGGCAGCACCCGATTGTTCCTGATATGCGCCGTTGGTCATGGCTGAGTGTGTGTTGCGGCGCGACGATGACTTGTCCTTGATTTCACTCTGTTCAGCGCGTGCAAGTCGGTCACCATGGATTTGGCGGGGGCATGAGCACATGGTTCAAGCGAATTGGGCTAAAAAAAGCGTTTGCAGCAAGATTTTTGACTTGATGGGAAGCGCGGGATGGACAACCAACCTTGGAGCGGCGACGGGATTCCCGGCGACGAACTTCACGGTCAATGGAGGTTTCCGACACCATGGGCCCAGCGGCAACGCCACCATCGTACCAAGCTTCTTTCTTTTCTTCGCGATATTCCTGGACATCAGCGCTTTTGCTCGTCTATGCATCGTGTGGAGATTGTGAGGTGTGAGGCGCCAGCAAAGCGAGGCGAGGTTTTTCTCAGTGGGAGGTCAAAAAAAAAAAATAAAATAAAAAAGAAGTGTTGAGGCGTCTGGGTGCTGGCATCACCCACCTCTGGACCGATGCAGCCCCCAAAGCAGTTGGCAAGAATGAGGAAGACTTGAGCGACAATCATCAGATAGATGCAAAGGCCCGGCTTCCAGGGATTGCAAAAGTGGTAGGCTTTCTCCGAGGTGATGTCGTACTCACAAGGCAAAGCCTGCGACAGGAAGCGTTCAACGCGAGTGAGCACGCCAATGAGAGAGAGGAAGAGGCAGAGAGAGACAGAGGAAGAGGCTGATGCGCGCAGCAAGAAGATAAAGGCAACAGATAGGAAGAAATACAAGCTGGTTATGGGCCGACGGGGGCGGGGAGATGTGAAACAACTTACTTTGGAATTGTCAAAGCCAAAGGGAAAGATGATCATGGCCAGGAACAAGAAGAAGGCTATATTGCGCGGAAGGGAGGCAAACACGGCTAAATGAGCGGAGGCCGGCAACAACAAAGAGTGGCTGTGTGTGTTGTTGGAAAGGGGAGGGAGCGTGCGCCTGTCAGTCGGTGACTGTTTCTTTCTTCTCTCGTTATCATGGATCGAGCGCAGAAGAGAGAGACCCCCCCCCCCAAAAAAAAAAAAAACACATATAGAGGTTCACGACCCGATTCCCCCGTATCAAGTTCAAGACTCAGCTCAAGTCACGTCAGGTCAGATAGACCATCAGGCAGCCAGACGGCCCAACACACACACACACAGAAGGCTCTCCCTCCCTCTCTCTCTCTCCCTTTGTGCGTCATTGAATCGCGGAGCCACACACACACACACACACACACACACACAAAACAAAACAAAACAAAGAAGAACAAAAGAACAAAAAGAAGTAGAAGAAGAAGAAGAAGACATCATCGTTGGATATGGCAGCCACTTTTCCGGGCGGAGGGGGAGGGGGAGGACATGAAAGGCAGAGGAAGATCGTGCTCGTGCTCGTACTCGTGTGCTCGTGCTCGTGCTCGGATGTTTGGATGGTGTAGCAGAGTGCGGGGCAACTTACTGGCAACCCAGGCAAGACGTTTGGCCCAGCGGAGCATCCAGTCACGGGCACGTTTGTGACGGGTGGCATGAGGTTTGAAGATGCCATCGATGCAGAGGCAGATGGCCAGGACCGTGGCCACGAGGACAAGAATGATGGCAAAGATGAAAAACACAAAGGCCGCCGTCCAGGCGGGGTGCGTTTCATACTCGCGGATGACGCTCACTTGCCGCGAGGGCGGGAAGCGCGACTTTGACACGATCCAACGCTCGTCCAAAAAGGCCACCCAGCTCAAAATCGTCGCCACCACCAACAGTATACACCACGACCCCACCCAAAGCGCCCGCCGCGCCATCTTGCCGACGCGAGGGCTTTACAGCCAATCAACACACACACACATATACGCACACACACACACGCGCGCGCGCTTGTATCACCACCGCACAACACAGCCCAAAGCCGCCGTGTCGAGGAAAAATGATCGCGGATCGAGTCACAGAGAGAGAGAGAGAGGGAGAGAGAGAGAGAGAGGAAATGCAGAGGTAAGAGAGAGATAACGTAGACAGTCGATATCCTAGAGGTACTAGCTTCTCCAAGCATATCAGGCAGAGATGAGGTCAATGCCGACAAAGTTCACAAGCTTAAAACAAACACTATGAGGGACGTCATTTAGTAGAGACAAGGACCTCAGACGAGAACTGGGACAGAGAAGGATTCAGCACCTGGCTGCAACATACAAAGAAAAAATGGGTGGGGCGGAATTGCTTGCAAGCAATTTACAGCGGGCGAGGTTCGTCGCACAACAAGAGAGAGAGAGTGTGTGTGTGTGTGAGTGTGAGAGAGGGAGAGGGAGAGGGAGAAACAGAAACACAGACGCTTTGCCCTGATGTGCGTGACCTGACAGCAAGCGCGCACACACACACACACATACAGAGCGACAGGGGCAATGGACTGCCCGCATCTGACCTGCACACGGGTCCGGTCCGGAGGCTTTTGAGAGCCAAAGGCAAAGGGCATCCTAAAGGGCATCCTTTAGGGCATCCTAAAGGGCATCTTAAAGGGGCATCCTAAAGGGGAAGTAAGGGGGGAGCCGTATTATGCAAAGCGTGATAAAGGGTATACTAAGGCATGGGTGTGGACTTGTTACACTTTGTTACACTGATGGTAGTCGCTTTCTCTCTTGCCCTCTTTCACTTGGTAGTGGAAGCCTTTTGCTGGACACTTGAAGTGTATTTGCCTGGTGTGGCACCAAGAGTCGGGGTACGATACGAGCGATTGCTGGTCAAGTCATTTTCCATTTGCTTCTCTCGTCTCTATTGCTGGCCACGAAGAATGAGCAGTCATGCCCTTGACGAGCTCACGGCTCTATTGGAGCAGCATGTAGATGATCCGGAATTCAGCTTCACCAAGGCCATTCGCACATTTCAACCAACATTTGTCCGTGAGAATGCTTTTATCATTGACGGGTGTGTTGAGTTCCACCCAGACTTAGAGGTGGATGAAAAGGCAGTAAAGCGATTCCAACATGTTTGCGTTCTTCGCAGGCAGATCATGTCTCAACTCCAACAGCAAATGGAGCAATTTGATCGATGGTGGACGGACAGTATGCCCAATCAGCTGCAAACCGAGGACCAACAAGACCAGGTCCAATAATCGCTCTTTGTATGGTAAAAATTTATGTTTG
This sequence comes from Monosiga brevicollis MX1, assembly GCF_000002865.3. NCBI lineage: Eukaryota > Choanoflagellata > Craspedida > Salpingoecidae > Monosiga > Monosiga brevicollis. Next base: position 139,908 of record NW_001865077.1, read on the forward strand.
CGACAATAACATGTTTAAATTGAGCTTGCATGCTAGCATTATTTTCTTTTTCATTCACCTGCCAAAATGGCGCGACCTTCTTGGCTTCACGGCAAACTAACGCGCGAGAAGACAGATGGTGGGTTCCGCCCCTCATGCTTCTAACTGACCGCATTAAAAGCAGCTCATGGCGGTGCAATAGAGCTTGTGATGCGAAATGGCGGCGAAGATGGAACCTTTTTAGTGTATGAGAAGGATGACTCGTCACCGCAAGAGCGAAAATTCGTTTTGTGTGTAACATACAAGGGCAAGCCCACACATCACTTGATCAAGAAAAGCGGCGAGAACTGGACCTTGAACGGCAAAGTTTTTGGTGATCCAACTTCTCTTGTCAAGGTACGTGGATGCGAACCAAGGATACCAACGATGCCTTTGCATCCCTCACCTTTGCCGTGTTTGCAAGCAAAGTTGATCAACCAGCTTGCAAAGGACACGCCTGATTGGCCTGTCAAACTCGTCACGCCAATTCGACGCCCGCCACCATTGTTTGATCATGGCTTCATTTCTAGGGCAGAAGCAGATGGTACGGCTCCTGCAATCGCGCATTCATAGTGCTCTGAGCCGTTCTTCTCATTGCGAGTATTGATAGCAACAATGCAGAAATTTGCTGAGGAAAATCTTGGCGGAGACGTGAATGGCGCGTGGTTCCTTCGCCGGAAGATGAATGAAGAGAAAACAGAGGTGCGTTGCCTGCACAACAAGCACAGTAAAACGCAAACGACGCATCTCATGCCAATCGGTAGTTTGTCATCGTCCTTGGATTCAACGGCAAGGTGACACACCACCTGGTGGTACCAGACGAGTCTGGTTTTTTGGTTGTGAACAAGAAACACAATTCTGGCAAGAAGGACATTGTGGCGGTGCGTGCGAACTTCGTCACAGAAAGCTTCTTTTTTTTTGAGGTGAAGTTTGCTAATCCTCATTTCGCAATTTTTATTTAGCTAATCCAAGCTTTGAAAGAGAAGCCAAGCTATTGGCCTGCAGACTTGCTCCATGTCATCAACCGCATCGGCAAAGCTCGGTACTTAAATTGCCTGCTGCCATGTTCTTGGCATTGTTGCGCAAACTGAATGAATTCTCTGTACAGGTCCCGTTCTGGATCAGTCCGCTCGCGCTCTGGATCAGTCCGATCTCGTGCTGGATCTGTTCGATCCCGATCAGGCTCTGTCTCTTCCAATCGGTAAGTTTTTCGGCCAGGGAAATCCATGATATGGTTGATGCTATTTGTCAAGCCTGCCTTCATTTTGGTATTATCTAGCTCTGTTGCGACGATTGATACAGTTGTCAGTGAGCAAGGCGCCAGCGGGCCTCTGCCTGCTGCTGGTGCAACAGCATCAATGGCCGACGCAGGTGTGAATCAGGATGTCACAGAAGTCAAAAGCTCAAAGGTGCCACAGTCTGACCCCGTGGCTATCCAGCAGCAGCCTAAAGGTGCAAAAGAAGGAAAGGCTGTGCAGGAAGAGCTTGAATCAAGCACGGCGACATTGATGGCCGACTCTGTGCAAACTGCTTTGCCACCGTACAAAGAAGAGGACTCAGAGTCCGTGCATACGACTGTGACAACCATGGATCGACCACCACTTCCATCACATGATCAGGTTCGCAGTGTTGACGCTTACAAGCACAACACCTCAGCCATTCTTGACAGAAGTGACACAGTCTCTATTCAGACGACGGTTACAAGTGTTGAGCAGCTTGAGGCTGCCCCAGCAACAGGTGGCCAGGTAAGCAAGGTGTCATCCTCGCTGCTTCGTTCGCTTGACCATCCATTCGACGTCTTTCTCATCTTGCGATCTTGAATAGCCTGCCTTTCAACTGCCTGTTGATGATCATGAAAGCCTGGTGTGGTTCTTGCAAACCCATCCCAAGCGTCGCCTTACCTTGACTCGTGACAACGTCACTCAATCGTGGGGAATGGAGATAAATTCACGGTACGTGACTTGTATGGGGGTCGGTGCGTCCTTGAAGAATACTCTCATGCACCCACCACTGCATGTAAAGGTCGCCTCCATTAGTAAAATCTGTTGCGCCACACGGCGTTGCCGCCTCTGCTGGATTGCAACCGGGCGATTGCATTGCATACATCAACAACCAAGATATGACTCGATGTGACATTAGCTACGTGCTTCCCACCATGAGAAGTGCCAGTACGTACCACCTTGTTGCATGACAAGGAGTTTTCGTCGCATCAAAGGCCTGATGACGGGTCGTCTGCATCCGATTAGAAACGATGGATATCCTTGTCATTGATCAAACCATCGCCAGTATCGGTCATTTCGAAGACAGTATGTAAAGCATGCCTTTTCTCGAAACTTTGTGACAAGGGTTTTGTTCTCACTCAGTGTTTTGCGCCTGATAGATCAATTTTTGAACGACGGTTACGCATCAGATGAATGAGCTCAGTCAGAAGTACCGCTCCGTAGCCGTGCCATAACGTGCTCGAGTTGAATCGATATTTCTATGCCCCATGTACCGTGACGTGCTTGAGTTGAATTGATATTCTTATGCCCCCACTTGCGAGACGATCGTGTTGCATTCATCGAGCACCCGCAGTTTTTCTTTCGCGGCCGTGCGCTGCGTGTTGGGTGGGTCAGGTGAGTGCACGGGTGCGTGCAGGCAGATGAAATGGGGGCGGCGCATGCGATTGTGTGCGTACCTCTTTGACCAGACGGGGGTCTTCATCAAGCAGGCTCAGGTCGGCGCCGGCGCCATACAGTTCTTGCACCAGCTGTGCCAAAACCGGTAGTCAAAAGGATTGAGGGGTACAGCGTGTGTGAGCCAGGCCAAAGAGAGGAGACAGGAGGTAGCCAGCGATGAGCACGGGATGAAGCGGACCTGGTGATGAAGCTCTTCCTGGAGCTGGGACACCATGAAGGCCATAATCTAAACCAGGTCCGGGTAAAGCGACGGTCAGAGAATGGCAGCAGGCCACCGCGAAGCAACAGTCTCGACGCAGGAAAGCAGCCCCAACACCAAACAGCAACCCACCGTCTTGGGCACCATATCCGTAATGGTCTTGCGAACAATGGTAAAATAGGACGTCACGAGCTGGGTCACAATCTGCAAAAACAAGCAAACAAACAAAAACGAATCGCAGCACCAGGCCTCGGTCAAGGGATGGACCTGGCCGCGACACCCGCAGGGGAACAAGAACGCGCACCTGCGTCTCCTGCGAGGCATCGGGTGAGCTGTCGTCCTGCAGGGCTTGTGAGATCTCCTCTACCGAGGGGGAGTTGAGCACGGGTTCCTCCTACAAGACCGCCCGCCAACACAAGGTTTGGCACGTCCGTGAGCTGTGTGCCACATCAAAGGCAAGACAACGGTGGACACTCACCGGCTGGCGCTTCATGCTGTTCAGCAACATGTTGAAAAACCCTGGGTTACCACCCTGGCGAAAGATTGGTCACAAACGATCGGAAATAAGTGGAAAACAAAAGAAGGAGAAGAAGAAGAAGAAGAAGTGCCAAGATGACAATGGACTTGGTGACTTGTCAGAACCGCACCTTGGCTTCTTTGCGAGCGGGCTTGGCATTGGGACCATAGTCCTCCAGGCGCTCCGTGCCCGGGGAGAGGTCCTGGATGAAAAAACGATCGGCAAGCGACGAGCCCCCAATGAGCAAACGGAAGGACAACTGAGCAAGCCAGCAGACATGACACGTACCTCGGGCAGCATGGCCACAGGTTCAGCCACTGGCGCACGCTGGTGGCACCCCGTCCCCGCAGCAACAAACACAAAGGCACAATGACCAAAAGGAACAAGAGAGACGACGGATGAGCCATGCGTGAAGTTGGTGCACATCTTCATTCTGCAAAGCAATGGACGGTGTACCCAGACTCGAAGATGTCAAAAGGGTCATACCGGAGTGGCAAACAGCGACTGAGGGTTCTCAAAGTCTGGGTGCTTCGTGTTGATGTATGACATCTACGCACGGGCAAACACACAAAGCGAATTGACGGGGCAGCCGTGAAACACAAAGTGAATATAACGTGGGACTTCGACACGAGTCCAGGCCTGCCGCAACGCACCTCCACGTGGATCAGGTTGCGGATCATGTCCAGGGTACGGGGAAGGCAGCGCTCGAGAAACTTGCGAGCGCAGTCAAGGAGACGTTCCCGGAGAGCCTCGAAGCGAGCAAGCTCACGAAGCTTGAGGCATTGGCGGAGCACGGCCAGAAGCTCCTCGTGGATGAGCTCAGCGCATTGCACGCTTGGGGACTCGAGACGCTGGATCTGCTTCTTGATCAGGGCCTCAAATGCGGCTTCGGGGATGAAGAGGGAAGGACGAGGCCCAGCGGCGTTGCGAATCTCGGCCAGAATCTTTTGCGAGTCCAGGCCTTCCATGGCGTCCATCTTGTTGAGCGCGCCACCAAACGTGTAGTGGAAGATGTGGTAGATGCGAGCACCCGTCGAGAGGGGGAGCTGCTCATCGCTGGCGCGCATCATGGCACCCGATCCTGATTCGAGGCACCTCCAGAGATCATGAGCAAGCGTGCGTGTCGACACAGCTGATGCGCACAGCCCGAGGTGCAAGGGCAAACAGCAAAGCTTTACAGATCAAAGACATACAAAAAAAAAAAAAAAAAAAAAAAAAAAAAAAAAAAACACTTCCCCACCCCTGATCTGTTAAGAATGGAACAAAAAGGCATGGAGGGACGAGACAGACCGCTGATGGAAGCTTTGACCGCCTCTGCGTAGCGCATGATGTTGGTGAGCAACGTGGCACCGCGTGTGGCGTCATCCTTCAACGGCTCACCAAGCTCCTGCACACGCTTGTGCGTTTGAATCTACCTCACCCACACGTCCAAAGCGAGGAGATGCGGCAGATGAGGCAACGCGAAACCCGGAACGGGGTAAGCAATGGGTGTTGCGCCCACAGTACCTGGAGGCTCTTGATACGCTGCTTGAGATCAGGCAGGCAGGCGCGAATGTGTTGGAGCAAGAGGTGATGCAGGGTATCGGCAAGAAAAGCGCAACCGCAACGGTCGGCCATTTCCGGGTAGTGGGTACGGAAGAAGCGCTTCTCGTTGTCCAGTGAATCCTGTTTGTGGTGATACAGATGTAAGCGTCGCGTTGGATGAGCCGCATGGGCCGCACACCCTCGGCTTGTGGGTACGCACCTGAATCGAGGTCTTGCAATTGATATCATTCTGGCTGCGATTGACAATACCGATGATGCCAAGCTTGACGGGAAGCACTATAGCCATGAAAAACGCAGAGGATGAGGAAAAGGCTGTGTGCGCACTGCACAAAGGGCCAGGAGGACATGGCTGCAAGCGGTTCCAATGTACCTTCGCCAGAGAGAAGGGCCTTGGCATCGGTGCCGCGGTCCATAAGGTCGAGTTTGGTCACGATGGCAAGGGTGCGATCCCCTTGGGGGTCGACCTCCTACCAGAGCGAGAAGGTTGCAAGACATGGCGGATGAAGGATGAACCCTGTTGGGAATAGTGGGGGCAAGCGCTTCTTGTCCGAGCGGGCCGTCGGAAAGGTGAAAAGAGTACCTTGGCGATTTGGAGCGAGTCAGAGTTGGCAATGTCTGCATTGGCGGGGCTGACGGCAAGGATGAGGCTGTTGGGGTTGTCAATGTAGTGTCGCACAAGGCGGCGAATTTGCGGGCCAATATCTTGAGGTTGGTCAGCCACGGCCACTTTGGTGAGACCGGGCAGATCCACCAGGGTCAGATTGACAACGTTGGGGGAGTGCACCCGCAGATGAATGGGCTCGTTGCTCACAGCCTTTGTGCAAAAAAAAAGAGTCGAAGAGGATAATCAGTTAGGACAGCGCTCGTTCAAGCCCAGCGCCAAAATGGGAACACAGAAAATTCACGCACCTTGCCGGGCCCAGTGATGCGTTCAGTCTGATCCACAATCTCTTGGCGCACTTGTTCAAAGTCGCGAAACACCTGGAGCAAGGGCAAGGTCAAGGACGGGGAGGAAGGGCGGAGAGGATGTGGAAGAGTGAACAAGACGAACAAGAAGAAGGAGAAGCACAAGACGGAGATGAACAAAAAGCAGAAAAAAAAATTAGCGACCGGGAGTTGGGAACAAACCTTGCCACCAGCGTGTTGGAAGGTGGCCCATTCTGCGGCCAAAAATCCACCAGGACGCATGCAGCGGGGACGTAAGACGACGACGACAAGGCGCAAACATTGCTGCAGGCGAGTTGGAACGAGCAACGAACCATCATCGGCGGTTTGGACGAGCTGAAGCACGAGGGGCACGCGAGTGACAATGCCTGTGCCACGAGGCAAAAAGTCTTTGCCGACCACGTTCTCCAGAATGGAACTTTTGCCACTGCTCTGCTCGTGAGACATGCGCAGGGCGGGGTGGTCAGCGGGCGATGATGCCTGAGAGGGGCCACGTCATGCCATGCGAACCGAGACACAAACAGCGGAAAGGGTCGAACCTGGGCGCCCACAACAACGATTTGGGGCAGCTGAATCTCGCTGTTCTCCCCGACAATGTTGAGCACATCCTGCAGCTTGTTGATGGTGGGAATGAGCCGATCCATGATGGCGGTGGAGACGACCAAGTGACGTCGCACGACTCCCAGGCTATGGGCACATGCAAGATGAGCAAGAAACTGAGAAAGAGGTCCCCCGTGCCCTTGACAAGGCATGACACAATATCCCCAAGACCTACTGCAGTCCCCTCCTGCCTCTTTCTCTCCCTTTCTCAGCGCAGGCCTCCGGCAGCCCCTGCACCGTCAGCCTTGCCTCACTCTTGCTTCTGTTGCTCGCAACGTGACACCCAAAAGAAGAGAGAAAAAAAACGGCAGCACACACACATAGATGCCTCAGATACACCGCAAGACGCCATGGTATCACACCGGCACCCCTCCCCTCCTGATACACGAGCACTGCCAGTGCCAGTGCCCGGTATCCCTGCCGCATGGACTGCCACTTGCCACTGCCAATCGCCTTTTTTTTTTTTTTTTTTTTTTTTTTTTTTACCTGAAGTCGCGTTGAAATGGCACTGGACGGCTCCAATGTAAACTTTATCCCTGGGAATTGTAGTGCGGAGTTAACTTCCCACGGTGGTTGATTACTTTAAACCACTCTTGCGAAAGACAGGAGTTATTTTTCGAGGGGCAGTTTATACTTTGTATGACCCTTGCAGGCACATGACTTTAAAAGTATTTTACTATAGTTCCCGAGGTATACTGTTGAAAGGGTGAGCAAGGCGACAAGGCAGCGCACAAAGTATTTTGGTCCGATCGGACGTGCAGGGATGGCAGCAGCATCGTCAGCGGCGTCGCTGTGGTGGGGGACGTATCCGGCCAAGGGGCTGGGGACGCCCACGGGTCAGGGCGAGGGGCTGTGGCGGCAGGACCCCGTGACGGGGGAGGCGGAGCAGGTGCTCACGGTACCGGCGGCTTCTTTTATGGTGGCGCATCCAACGCTGCCGTTGCTTTACGCCGTTTGCGAGACGGAGGCGTCCAGCGTGATCGTGGTGGACGTGAGCGATGCCACGGCGCCAAAGGTCGCGGGGACGTGTCCGACGGGCGGAGCCTTTGCCTGCCACGTCTTGCTGAGCCCCGGTTTGGATGCGCTGTACGTGAGCCACTACGGGACCGGTGAGCTGGCCGTCGTGCCACTGGTGGCAGCGACGGGGGCGCTGGCGACCGAGGAAGGACCGAGCCAATTGCTGGGTCACCAGGGCTCCGGCCCTCGCACCGATCGTCAAGAGGGACCACATGCACACTCTGCAACCCTGATCCCCGGTGGCACCCATGTGCTCGTGGCAGACCTGGGCACGGATCAGTTGCGGCGTTACAAACTGGACGCCGCGGGCAGGCTGACGGCCACGGGCGTGGCCATCCAGCTTGCGGGCGGTGCGGGACCACGCCATGTGGCCGTGCAAGGCAACCTCTTGTACGTCACCTGTGAACTGGATCACCAACTGCGGGTCTTGCGCTGGGATGCGGCCACGGCCACGGCCACGGAGCTCCATGCCGTGCCCAGCACTCGCGTGCCTTCGCGGACAAGCGAGGAGCCCTTTGATGGTCACCTCTTGCTGATCAACGATGGGCGCACCTTGCTTGTGGCCGTCCGTGGCCCCGATGTGGTGGCCATCTTTGACGTTGACCCGGCCAACGAGGCTGCGGCGCCCCAATACCGAGGCAGCTTTGATGTGGGTCACTGGCCGCGGTACTTTGCCCTGATTGGTGACCGCCTGCACGTGGCCGCTGAACGTGGTCACACCGTGTATGCCTTTGCCCTTGCCGACATTCTTGCGCTCGGCGCCTCCAACGCGCCCCCAGACAACAAGGCCAGCCAGCTGCCGCGCACCTCCACCCCCATCACCAGTCCGGCCTGCGTCGTTGCCCGCTAGACTCGCCGCCGCGGGCAGCCTGTGTTGTTCCTGCTGTCACTATTGTTATGGATCGTTCGTGTGCCATCGAGTCTCAAGGGTAGCGACGGCAACAGCGCCACGCGCTTGAGCCGTCTGCCTCAAATGCATCTCGGCGCCTGTGGGCCAGAGTTGAGCCCTGGCATTACCAATGCTTTTTTTCTTTCTTTTTTTCCTCTCTCTCTCTCTCTCAATCAAACCACGAGCATCGAAATGACGCGCCATCAAGACCCAAACAGCTGGGATATCGCCCCGTCTCGAGCCAGCACCATGTCTCCCACCCCGCGGTGGTCCCTCCCGCTTGCACCATCCCTCACCCGCCACCCAACTTGCGATGACACTACCCCCCTTCACTTACGCCACAGCGTCAATCATGCCTCACCTTGCCCCCGCGCCCTTCCCATCTCACCCATGCCCACCTAATCCCGCGCATAACCCGGGATGCTCTCCACCCCGGGTCCCGCTCCATCCCAGATTCATCTCCATCTTTCCCCACAGCCCCCCTAACCCGCCTCCCCATAGCCCTGATGCTGCAATTGAAACTCTCTAAATCTCTCTCTCTCTCTCTCTAAATCTCAATCTCAATCTCTCTCTCTCTCTAAATCTCTCTCTCTAAATCTCTCTCTCTCTCTCTCTCTCTCTAAATCTCTCTCTCTAAATCTCTCTCTCTAAATCTCTCTCTAAATCTCTCTCTCTCTCTCTCTCTCTCTAAATCTCTCTCTCTAAATCTCTCTCTCTAAATCTCTCTCTAAATCTCTCTCTCTCTCTCTCTAAATCTCTCTCTCTAAATCTCTCTAAATCTCTCTCTCTAAATCTCTCTCTAAATCTCTCTCTCTCTCTCTCTAAATCTCTCTCTCTCTCTCTCTCTAAATCTCTCTCTCTAAATCTCTCTCTCTCTCTCTCTCTCTCTCTCTTCTCAAACCGACCAAACCAATTCATTCTCCCTCTCTCTCTCTCTCTCTAAATCTCTAAATCTCTCTCTCTCTCTAAATCTCTCTCTCTCTCTCTCTCTAAATCTCTCTCTCTCTTCAACACTTTGGCTCTCTTCACACACACAGACACACGGCGCACACACGCACACACACATCAGGAAGATGATGCAGCAGGGGTCGGTGGTGATGATGGCGGCGGCGCGTGGTGTTCGGGGAACGGGCGGCGTTGTGTCGGGGATCAAGTCCTGCACGGCTCTGCAGATGGGTGGAGTGCGGGTACGTCGTTTGTGGTTTGGGTTGGATTTTGCGGGTGGTCTTTGGCTATCGCGTCATGTTCTCGCTTGACCAGTCAGTCGCGCTCACTCGTCCGGGAACGGCTGCGGGCCCTGCTCGGTGCTTGAACTATGCTTTGCCACTGCTAGTGCATTCAATCCAATGCGCAGCCGGAAGGGTCAGTGCTTGCCCCGTGGCCTCTGGTCTCGGAATACAATTCACTGTCACACGAGCTCACACGTGCATGGCATGGCATTTGTCGCAGCCTCGCCGCCTCCCGCGAAGCCCAACATGTGTTTCGTCCCTCCACTGCCCCGGAAACTGGTGCACAGGTATGACGCCGAGCATAGGACTGCACGGCTGCTCGCCCGTCATTGGCCCCAACTGACTTGCTCGTGTAGTACTGTCTCTGCCTGCCGCTGCTCCTGCCTCTGCTCCTCGGCCTCACTTCTCGGCCTCACTCCCGTGCTTGCTCCGCATCACCCAGTTGACGGTGATCGCCAATGGTCTCGGATCAATCTTGCATGTGCAGTGCGAACCCCGCGCCAGTGTCTACGGTTGGTTGCCTCTTATAATTCTCAACTTTCGATCGAGATGTCGCGCACCTGCACTTGACAGCTCCTCAACCCTAACCTTGGTTCTCCTTCCCAACATCACCCCCCTTCAACAGCCCGCAGCGATAGCGTGGTCGCCCACTCGGATCGCATGCGCCTGACCACGGCCCTCGTGGGCAACCCCTTCTCCGCCATCTTGCGTAAAGTTGGCGGCGGTCCCCTGTATTACCAGTCTCTGTCGACCCGTGATGCTGCGGGCGATGCCCTGCTTAGCCCGCCCAACCTTGGTGACGTTGCCATCCTTGAGCTGGTACGATTCGATCCATGTTCCCCTCTCCCTCGCTCCCGCCACTCTTCGGCGCCTTCTTTCTTTGCTTTCTATCGCCTGTCATCACCCCATGGACGCCTTCCGATGGCCCTTTTTTTTTTTTTTTCCTTCTTCTTCTTCTTCTGTTTTTTTTTTTTTTTTGTCTCGTGCCAGGACGGAAAAGAGCAATATTTTGTTCGTCCCTCTGCCCCGTTGGCCTACAGTACTACCATCTCCGCAGCCATCAGCATGAAGTCTCTTGACCCCCGCTCAGGTTCTTCCTCGACCCCAAGCCCGCGCTGTGGCTTACAAGCAGTTCCTGTCCGCATCATCATCTGATCGTTGTATTTCCGTGTTAGGCTTGGGCACGCTTCGCGTCAGTGGCCATGGGCAACTGGCCATCACCGCCCCTGGTGGCATCTTCCGCCTCGAGCTCCAAGAAGGAGAAACCTACGTTGTCTCCAAAAAACACGTCATTGCTTGGCATGCCACCATGACGCCTGAGGTGTGTCATGGCTCGCAGTCGAACAACGCTGGTTCCCACTCTCCCCTGATCCCATGCCGCTCGTCGTCTCTCAAATCCCCTTTAGCTCGCCGAGGAAGACAAACCTCAAGCTGATGTCCCCGAGGTGTTGCCGTGGTGGCGCCGTGCCATGACCTCTTTCCAAAAGTGGTATCATCGCAATGTACGTCACGCGTGCCCCGATTCCTCTCTGCGCTTGGCTCGGCCTTGACCATCTGTGTGCTTCCCCGGCCTTTTTTTTTTTTTTAGGACATGTACAACTTGTACGGCCCTGGCGAATTTTTCCTGACCTCTCGCGCTGGCGAGCACGGCAAGGTTTTGAGTTCACTGGTCAACGCGGCCCCGACCTCTGAGCGCGTGGTAACTATCACTCAGGTCAGTCTTAAGCATCAGGGTCTCGAGTCCTGCGTCTATCAAACGACTCGTGCGCAACTTTTATTCACAAGCTTGCACCACTCGCCCTCACTTTGACTTTAGTCACCGCTCGTGTCCGAGGGCAATCACGCGCCGCCCGCCATCACAGCCACCCCTAACAAGCCTTAAGCCCAAACCGTAGTGTTCTTGTGTTCAAACTGCATCAGTGGGAGAGGTTTGAGCCCTCTTCAACCGCCTCTCGCTCCCTCAGCAAAAGTGTGAATCTCTCGAGCTTATGAGCTTTCTCAGACAATTGGAAACGAAGGAAATTGATGAGTGTGTGGTTTATATACCGGTTTTCGATTCATGTTCATCTTCTTGATCGGCTTTTCTTTTTCTTGTTCTTTTTTTCTTTCCTGTTTTGTTTCGCGTCAATGGCTGGTCACTTGTACTAAGGCCCAGCTGCGCACGTGCACTTGAGCGGCAGATATGGGCTCTGCTCATCCTTTGACATCTTGTTCTGAATAACACTGTTGCTCAGACCGGCTCGATCGTGCAAGCTGGTTCAGCCGAGCCGTGCCCTCTTCTGTCAATGTCAAGTAACCATGCTCTGTCAAAGTTGCCCTTATGGCTTCCGCCGTGCCAATAACATCGGATGGTAAGAGATGGCGCGCCATTTCGATCCCATACGACAAGTCGGTATGCCCATCATGAAGCTCGTGGTCATACAGCACTTCATCCTCCGTGACAATGCAACGCATCTAGTGGTCAATGGCAATAAGATGCTGACGCAAACGGCATGCGCAAATCGCCCTGCCCTGGCGCAACGTGCACGTACGTGTTTCAGTTGCACATTGGGCCAGTCCTTGGTCAGATGTGGCAGGTCGTGGTAGTGTGTGACCACCAAGGTTCGATTCGCCTTGACGTCATGAATGTGTTGCAACGCCGACCTAAAAAGCCGTGTTAGAACAGCAGTCAGCGCAACAATATCAAAAAAAAAAAAAAAAAAAAAAAAAAAAAAAAAAAAAAAAGTGGAGTGCCGGTCGCTGCGAACATGCATGAATCAAGAAAAAAACGGGCAAGAGACACGAACAAGGCAATGGCTAGGCCGTCGTGTGGGCTTGTGCCTCGACCAATCTCATCCAGAATAACCAGCGAATTGGATGTGCCTGAGACAAAGCAACATAAATCTCAAGTGAGAGGGTTGCAACGGCAACAATTGGCATGTCACTCGAAGTATGGTTCTACGAGCAAGGTGCCCAGTGAACGCGCAACCAACTCTTGCTTAGCACGGCAGCCAAGTCACTCATTTCCACCATGAAGGTACTCATGCCTTCCTCGAGGCTATCATCGGCGCCAATCTGCACAGGCCAGCAAGCAGCAGAGAGCAGAGCATCGTGAGGCTATCACTTCAAGGCCGGCCCCAAAGCCAGCAAGGGCACACTTACACGCGTGAAAATCTGGTCCACAATGCCATACGTCATAGAGTCTGCGGCCACAAAGCTACCCATCTGCCAGATTGTGTCCGTGAGCACACTGCATCATGAGTTGCGCTCCTGCCAAATCCTGCCACGTGGTATTCAACAACCCCATCTTGCTGCCGCATTGGTCCAACCGTCATGCTGCCAAGCGCCATTCAACTCCTCTCAACCACCACTTACTTGTGCCATGATGACCGCAAGGGCAACTTGGCGAAGGTAGGTGCTTTTGCCTCCCATGTTTGGCCCGGTCAGGATTTGTAAACCACCGGCAGGGATGTGGCAATCGTTGGGCGTGTAACGCATGCTGGCGGCTACACACAAGCCAGCTCCAAACTGAGCAACAGCAAGCGTAGAGCAGAGCATGCCAAAACCAACCAAGGCGATGCAGGCCACGTACCACCAATGGCTTCGACGACTGGGTGGCGGCCGCCTTCAATCTCCAGAATGGGCTTGGCCACGATCTTGGGTCGCACGTAGTCCTGGTGCCAGACACAACCAAACCAATGTCAAGTCTGGCCCATGTGGCACCCAGAAGAAGCCACGTGGCTTTCTTACCTGCTCGCGGGCTACCATCGCTAAAGCACAGGTCACATCAATGTCAGCCTGAAGGGACACGATGCGATTCACAAGCGCAATGTCTTCGACAACTCGCTCGTAAACAGCCAGCAGCTCAGCCATCTAGTCGAACGGCGAACGAAAGCAAACTTTGAGGAAGGCATGGATTGGTACCAAGAACAGCGTGGACATTCGGTAGCTATCTAACCTGCTTGAGCTCAAGGAGACTTTGGGACTGAGTAGCAAGCGCAGAATGCTTCAGCAATTCCTGCGTAGCCGAGCCTTTGGCTTTGGTTTTGGTCTGAAGTTTGCTGGAGCGCGCAATTAATTTGTGCGCCGTCATGAACCTATGTGTTTCAAGCACAGTCAATCATGAGAGGCATTCGGGTTTTTCGGGCCAATGTGATCTACTGGTCCGCTGCATTCAGCGAAGATGTGAAGGGGGCAAGGGAGAGGTTGGCAGCCAAAAGGCAAGAAACAAACTTTCTAGCGCCGACTCCGCTGATAATGAGCCCAGCTCCATCATCGTCCCAAAAGTCATGGGCCTGAAGATTTGCCGCTTTGGCTTGAAAGCTGCGAGACGAGTGTGCAGGCAACAAGGAAATGATAGAAGTGAGTATGGGATAGGCGCATCGGCCATACAATTGGCCATTCAGATCGAGAAAACCCGCAGGGGTAACGGACATAAGTTCGTCAATAATTCGCGTAGCTTTGCTCATATCAGTTTCGTATTGTCGGCGGGCGGCATCGACATCGGTTGAGTAACCCGGAGGGATCAAGTCCAGAGGACCCAAAAGGAGATTGTCGGGGCCAATGCACATTCCAAGCAAGGACTCAGCCAGCGGACTCTGCAACCGTTGGTGTAGGCACATGAATAAAACAACGCACATATGGCAGGCAACGAGCAAGCAAGATTGGAAGGGGAGGAAGACCTGTGACAGCACTACAAGGTTTGCTAGTAGATCGGACCTGCAAGATGGCTCGGCCTTCTTTCTGCCAAAGGTGGCTCGTCGGGTGATCAAAATCTTCAAGAGCTTCAATCAGCTACAAAGCAGTGAAGGCAGATGGCAAGTTGAGGAAGATGATTGTGGTCGGTCAACATCCATGGGATGAGGCTGTGGAAAAGCAGAGCTTTGCGGGCGCACTACCTTGCGCAGGCTGGCCAGCAGCTCGGCGAGATCGAGTACGCCCATGCGGCGTTTATCGTTGCTCTTGCGACTGAGATTGATGCGGGGATCGCGCAGCAGCTTGAGGCTGCCTTGCAAGGTAGATGCTGCACCGTTCTCGAGAGGCGCCTTGGTGAGCGTCGAAGCGAGGCGATGCGATGACTAGCAGTGGACCCCGTAGTAGTCGTGGTGTGGGTGCGTGGGAAGACAAGCAGGCCGTACCCAAACTGCTTTCATTGAACAGGAATTCGACAGCGTCATAGCGTTGTTCGATGGCTGCGGCGGTGGTGAGAGGTTGTTCGAGACGGCGCTGGAGTTCTTTATGGCCCATGCGTGTCACGGTGTTGCGGAGAAAGCTAAACAAGGAGTCACTTCGTCGCGCGGTAGCAAGTCGCTAAAGCCGAGTCAAGGGTGTGGAGCCAAACCGAACGAACAGAAGATAATCAGGCGGTGGCCAGGGCCAGCAGTCGAGGCGGAAGAAGCTTGTCGGTATTTTTGTTTTTTAAACAAAAAAAAAAAAAAAAAAAAAAGAAAAAAAAAAAAAAAGAGAGAGAAGAAAAAAAACAGATGGGGTTGCGCACCTCTCGGCCCTGAGTCAGTTCAAGAGCAAGACGTGTTGCTTTGGACATGTGAACAGTCTCCCGCTTTTGCAAGGGGTCGGAGCCGCTCTGAAGGATGCTGGGTAGGTCTCCGCCGTAGGCACGCTTGAGGTAGTTGAGCAGCACGGCGACGGCGCTGTTTTTGAGAGTGGCCAACTGGGTGTGAGCGATTGGGGGCGTGAGTTCTGGCGGGTGGGCGGGCATATGGGTGTTGTGACTGACTGGCGTTCCATCTCGTGAGCAAAAGGTGGGGTCAGTTTCTGAATCAGTTTGGCATCATCTTTGTACGTCAGGTAGGACATGGGAACGGCAGTGTAGGCGCTCGACTCGGAGGGCCTGCAGTGGGGAGGGGCAGACGGGACCGTAAAGGTTTGAACGTTGGGAGATGACCGAACCGGGGCTGAGGAATGAGGGTGCTGAGGCGGAGGTGCAAAGACAATTACCTAATTTGAGGAAACCAGCTGGTGCTAGGATCGATGTTAGGGTCGGAGCTGGGAGTGACGGTATTCAGAGGCCGCACCACCTCTAAAATGCGTGAGAGAGCGCGCGCGAGAGAGAGACAGAGAGATGGAGTATGGAGTGAGAGGAGGCCTTGGTAAAGTAAGGCGCCATGTGGGCTAAGGTTTGATTGCGGATCGAGTCGAGACAAGGGCAAAGTATTCTGGTTGGCAGGAAGCGCGCGGGGGGCAAGGGAGGGGGGAAGGTGTCTGATGGGAAGGAGAGAGAGGTTGACGACCTGTGTGGGTGGTGGGGATGAGGATTTCATCGGCAGGGTGGACGGCGAGGATGTCGTCGACATCGGATCGTGAGGTGAGGGCGGTTGTGATTTGGCCAGCCGTCAGATCGACGCGGGCCACGCCAATGAGATTGGAGTTTGGGTCAAAGGCGGTGGCCACTAGATGACATTCGCTGCAGTCGAGATCGGGGCTGCGGGTACCGGGCGAGATCACTCGTGTCACGACGCGTGGCACCACCTTGTCAGTTCTGCGCAACAGCATGGTCGGATGGGGAGACAAGAAAGCAACCGCATGAGAGGGGACGAGGGGAGAACATGCGGGTTGTGTCACATGGCAGAGGAGTAAATGCTGTGCATTCAGACGTTGCGCGAGGTGGGAGGGCGCAGGGGCGCACGCGGCGCAGGGGCAGATCTGGCTTGAGGAGAGGAAAAAAAAAACCAATCGTCGGGAGGGCAAGCTGGCTGCCACAAGGCCTCAAGGAGGGAGAGAGAGAAGCACGTACGCTTTCCTGGTTGCTTGCTCAACAATGACGATGCGAAAGTCAAAGGCTTCGGCGAGGGGCAGGAGCCAGTTCTCCAGGGCAGTGTGGGGAAAGCCGGCGAGCAAGTTGTTGGACACGCGGAGGGGCACACTCTGAGCCTGCAGTCGCTGGATATCATCCCCGGTAATCTCGAAAAAGCTGCCGTTCTGGCACAGGATGAGCTCGGCCGGGTACGCTTCACGCAAGCTGGCCGTGAGGTTGGCAATGTGGGACACGCGATGGCGGGCGGCGGTCTGCTTCAGCTCGGCCGCCTTGGTCGACATCTGCTGCGCCCGCTGTGAGATCAGACTCGTGCTCCGCACAGCCACCCCCCTCACCCCCCGCCACAGCCTCTGCCACGTCCCCCGTCGCACCGCCATCCCGCCCTTGATCAGCATCTACCAACAGCACACCCCCCCGGGATGTGTGTGTGAGAGAGAGAGACAGAGAGACGTTGAATGAGAGAGAGACAGAAGAGAGAGAGATAGAAGAGAGAGAGAGACAGAAGAGAGAGAGAGACAGAAGAGAGAGAGATAGAAGAGAGAGAGAGACAGAAGAGAGAGAGAGACAGAAGAGAGAGAGACAGAAGAGAGAGACAGATACAGACACACAGAGAGACAGAGAGAGACAGACAAAGAGACAGACAGAGAGACAGAGACAGACAGAGAGACGGACAAAGAGACAGACAGAAGAGCGATAAACCCAGGAGAGACAGCACAGAAGAGAGACAGTCACAGAGAGAGT
>NW_001865077.1:157353-159272 GCF_000002865.3 Monosiga brevicollis MX1
GCTCAGACTCACCTCAGATGTGGGGTCGACAAACTTGGAAGGAAGCTGTGGATGCAAAAGGCGGATGGATCAGCTGGAAGGTAAATGCGAGTGTGGATCGGGGTGTGCGGACGTGAGAGCAAGGGAGGGAAAGAGGGCGATGGATGTGCGAGGGCGTTGTGTGGATTCCAAGCTGTGAGCCAAAGTGCCTGAGAAGAGGAAAGGCGAGGTGCAGTGCGCACTACCGCGGCCGTCAGGGGCAGATGATGAGCCCCTACGATCAGATTGATTGATTGATTGATCAAAAGGGAATGTTCTCCTTTTTTTTTTCCTTTTTTGATCGGCACATCAGAGACTCAAAACGCTGCTTCAAGACACGGCACTGCTCCCATCACTGTACCCCAACGCCCTGTGTGATGCGCTCACACGCCCTGGCTTTGATGCTTGCGCCCTGACGCATCAATCCTCACACGGGATCAACCGCCCCCCATAGCACCGCGACCCGAATTGAGAGAGAGAGAGAGAGAGAGAGACGTGCACTTGAAGCGAGGAAACGAGCAGAGAGAGTATGAGAAGCAGATCGGAACGTTGGCAACAACAGAGGAAATAGCAAGGTAATCCAGAGAGAGGGGCCGAAGATTGAATTGAAAACAGAGAGGCAAAGAGCAAGAACACCAGACAGTAACGGTTCCCATTGTCAGCATGCTGATAATAAAATGTCAGACTTGTGTTGTCAGCAAGTCTGCCGCGCCCGATTTAGAAGATGGTTTGTTCTATTAATATAGGACCGATGTTGCAGGTCAGTTACTCGCCTCGGAACGACTGGACGCACACATGCACCTCTACTGTCAAGGGTCAACGCAAGCCAAATACACCTTCGAGAATCTGCTTGCAAAGGCCTCTCTCTCTCAAAAGCGCTTTTCCATTGCATCCTTGACGCCACAAACCGTCTCTCTCTCTGCTCTCTCTCTCTCTCCCTCTCTCACGGAGCGGGGTTATGGGCGCCAAAGTTGGGGTTCTGCGTTTTGACTGAACTGTGACCGTGTGAGCAAGCGACTCGCGCCTCCACCCCCTCCTCATCGTCACATCGTCGGCGTCGACCCGAGCTCGAGTTTTTGGCATTTTATTTCTTCTTTCAATACACTTGTTGGAACCAGCCAGAGTGTAGATGAGCTCTGGTTGACCGCGCGACTGCGACCGCGTTGCGCGTGTGACCGACGCCATGGCGCAGGAAGATGAAGACATTCTTGACGGCCTCGATGAGGCGTTGGGGGAGATGGAGCTGCAAATGCCAACCGTGGATCGCGATGCCCTCACCAAGGTCCGGCTCCCATGTCCTGCTTCCATGTCGGCCCCTCGCCCTCTCGTTTCTGCCTTCACCCCTCCCCTGCCACCCTTCTTATCACCGCCTGCGTGCGTGCTTCCATCCTTCCTGACTTGGTCTTAGCATTCGCTGGTCACTCTCTCCGAGCCCGAGGGCAAGGCCCTGCGGGCCCTCCTCGACTCCCTCTTGGTCGAAGGCAACGGTGAAGCTGTCTACACGATTGGCACAGCCGGTCAGTCCCCGCTCGTGCTCTGCTCGTGTTCTGGAGCAACCCGACACGACACGAGACCGCAAATGCTTCAGACTCAAAAGCCGCCCGCCCTGCCTGCTAGTAGAACAAGAAGCTCCCGGCCTGGCCGAGGAGGAGCTGGCGCAGGCCCGCGACAACTTGGAAAAGCTCTGCAGCAAACTCAATGCGGAAGTCTCCGAGGTGCGCCGTCGCCATGAGGAACAAGGCTGGGTGCAAGAGGTCCTCATTCGTCGACGCTGCGAGGGCGCTGATTTCATCGAAGTTCGCGTCGCCGTCGTGGGAAACGTCGATGCGGGCAAGAGGTGTGTCACCACCAACGGGCAGCAGGCAGTACATGTTGCTGTTGTTGATTTTCATTTCCTTGTC